>NC_087305.1:6044370-6269370 GCF_015220805.1 Pogoniulus pusillus | reverse complement strand
AGCTGCCTAACCCCAACCCCCTAAACCTAATGGTTGACTAACACTAACCCTCACACCTAACCCCCTGCCCATAACTCCCAACTTCAAAACTCCATCCCCAGCCCCTTAACTTTACCCTCACTCCCTAACTCCTCAACCCTAGTGCCTAACTCCAACCCTCACCCCTAACCTCAACCCCTAACTCCCAACCCTCACTTAACTCTAACCCTGACCCCTCACCCTCATGCCAACCACAATTCTAATGGACTAACCCTAAGCCAAATCCCTTAACTGTAACCCCTAACCCTTAATACCAACTTCCAACTCCTAACCTCCAAGCCCCTAATCTCACTCCAATCCTAACCCCAACCCCCTAAACCTCTGTGGTGGGATAGGTACTTACCTCTCTTGGAACTTACCTTACTTGGAATTTGCTCCCACTGCTGAGATGTACATGTATTTATTGCACAGCCAAATTTACTAGCACATATACACAACATATTTACAAGTATTACAATTAGAAACAAAGGAGATGCAATACAAAACCCCAAATCCCTCACAGACAAACAGAGCTGCAGAGGAATTCTTATGTGATACAATTGGGAAAAGAGCCTCATACTGTCACCTTTTTGTACGTCGTGCCGTTACCAGGATGTTTACAGACGTTAATCAGACAGGATGCACTAGATCAGACGGGTGCTATCCTTACCACAGACAAGCATTCTTTTTAGTGACAGCCACTGCCGAGCAGCCACCCGTATTGCCACTTACTTGGCTCTCAGATAATCCTGTTTGGCTTGAGCAGTGGCCGATAACGCAAGAAATGCCGCAATACGCAAAAAAATATGGTAGCTGAACAATTGGCTGGTGGCCACATTCGACCTTCTATTAGCCCGTGGAATACTACCATTTTTGTAATCCCAAAGAAATCCAGAAGATGGCATCTTTTGTGTGACCGCCAAAAAATAAATGACCAAATGCAGACAACGGCAGCCCTACAGCCTGGTCTCTCCTCTCCTGCTAAGTTACCACACCATTGACATATTGTGATAATTGATTTGAAAGATTGCTTTTTCATGACTGCAGTGGCTAACCAAGATTGACAAAGCTTTGCTTTTACCCCACTTTCTGTCAATAAAGCAGAACCTAGTCAGCGTTATGAGTGGGTTGTACTGCCTCAAGGCACGAAAAACTCTCCCACCTTATGCCAACTATATGTGGCTTGGGCTTTGGCACCCATTTGATCCTCTGGTCTGAGGTCATCATTTACCACTATATGCATGACATGCTGTTCTGCAGACGGACACAATTCACTGATCAAGATACAAACCACATCACTGCAAAACTGAGGGAGAAAGGTTTAACAGTAGCAGCTGAGAAGGTTGAGCAGAGGGCGCCTTGGAATTATCTAGAGTAGAAAAAATCGATACAGTTATTCAGCCACCAAAGGTTGAATTGGATGTAAAGTTAACTATCCTTACTGATGCGCAGACGCTCCTGAGCAACATTCAGTGGCTTAGAAACGCTCTGGGTATTGCTAATGCCAATATTGCTCCTCTTCTGACACTTTTCTGTGGTACTGATGCAGCCGCCGCGGAGGCTACACGATCCTGCTTACGGCGCGCTGTACTCGCTGCTGGCATCAAAAAGCGCCTGGGACGCCAGGGCACTGAGCGGGCCCCGACAGGCAGGGCAACCCTGGTCCCAGGGGCCTACGGAGGCTCCTTCTCTCCAGTTTAGGGCCATCTACACCCGCACCCCGCTAAGGACGCGGGCACCCCACACGGGCCGCCAGCTGAGCGCAAAGGCACTCGGACCCGGGGACCGCTTACGGGTGGGTCGATGCCGGGGAGTCGAGAGCATGGCCTAGCCCCGCAGCTACAGGAAGCAGACTCAGGAGCCAGGCAGCGGGCTTTCGCAGCCAAAGACCTGGGTCATGGCGGGAGACTCCACCAACACTAAGCCTGGGGCCGAGGAGTACACGCCGAGATAAACAAACCTGACGCCATGCCTCTGAAAGCCTGGGGCCAGACATACCCACCCTGATTACAGGGGGGTTCCCTCCAACCTCCCGCCGGGCACCGCGACGCACAGCCCCACTTACAGGGCGGCCGCTCTCGCCTCGGCACTCCCAAAAACGCCTACGGAGCCACGGGCTCCGGACTGCGCCCAACTTACGGGACGGCCCACCTGCCTGCAGCACTGCAACACCTCTTCAGGAGCCCAGGGAGCCACCTTCACCCTCTAAGGGCCCAGGAACGTGCGCTCCACTCAGCTGCCCAAAACAGCCTCCTAGGACCTGCTCACCGGGACCTCGGGCCGCTCCTGCCGACACACAGGGACAGAAGGCTCCACAGCTCATCACACAGGCCCCGACTACAGGGCCCTTGAGATGCCACCTTGACAACAGGACAGGCTGCCACGGAGGCACACACCCAGGCCCTCAACAACAGGGCCTACGCTCTGTCCCTACAGGA
The DNA here is from genome assembly GCF_015220805.1 of Pogoniulus pusillus. Classification (NCBI taxonomy): domain Eukaryota; kingdom Metazoa; phylum Chordata; class Aves; order Piciformes; family Lybiidae; genus Pogoniulus; species Pogoniulus pusillus. The sequence goes on along the minus strand of NC_087305.1, from coordinate 6,266,914 downwards.
CAAGGAGGGGCAAGCTGAGCTCCCACTCCGCTCGGGCACTCCGAGGAGACTCCCCTGTTACTGCCCAGAGCCCCTCTTTCCCTCCTGGGAAGCCTAAGCTAAGCTACAGCACTTTTCACAGCAACCTACACCACAAGCACGCTCAGGCACACAAGCACACACACACAGAGGCAAGGGAGGGGGCCATACGCACATCTCTTCCCAGGAGAGGGAGCAAGCTCTGGGCAGCCACCGATGGGACAGTCATCCTTACCCCGCAGCAGGAGAGAAGAGGGTCAGACTTGGCCGCACCAGACTCTGTGGAGCTCAGGGAAGCCTCGGGACACCAAAGGCCCTCAGGGGCGGCCAAAGGACAAAAGCCGCGACACGCCCCGAGTACAGGGGGGTCACGCTGCACAGGCAGCCCACAGCTGACAAGCTGCCGGGGCTGCGGAAAGGACCCTACCCCGCTTACAGGGGGGGCTCGGGGACCAGCTTGATCCCTTTCCCCAACGGGCGTGGAGACACCGCCTCGCGCCTTCCTTACAGGGCAGCCGGGCTCCGGGCAGCCAAAGGACCAAACCGCCAAAAGGCAAACGACGGCACAAGCAAAGACCGAGTCCTACTTACGTGGAGGTTGTCCAGCGCAAAGGCACACAGGCCACACTCGAGGTGACGGCAAAGCTCTCGACTTACCACACCTTCGGTCAGGAGCGACTCCCTTTGCCCAGAGCGCCTCGCCCGTCTCCTCTTCTCCAGACCGACGGCCCGCCTCTTCTCAACGTCCTTTACCTCGCCATTCTCTGTCGTGCCTCTTCCGCTGTCGGCTCCAGCAACCGCCGAGCAAGGGCAGGCTTAGGCCTCACTGGCGCCTCCCCTTCCGCACACGTGGGAAATGGGCACCTCCCCAGGGGCACCACCCGGCCAGCTTCCCACCCGCAGGCAGCCCCAGCGCCGCAAAGCCCTCCCACTTTGCCTTGTCTCACCCAAGCGGCGCACGGCACACTCCCGGTCAGGACTGCAGACGGGCTGCGAGGCGGGAACCCCGCACAAATCCAGCTGGGCACGCAAAGCAGCCGCCGCGGAGGCTACACGATCCTGCTTACGGCGCGCTGTACTCGCTGCTGGCATCAAAAAGCGCCTGGGACGCCAGGGCACTGAGCGGGCCCCGACAGGCAGGGCAACCCTGGTCCCAGGGGCCTACGGAGGCTCCTTCTCTCCAGTTTAGGGCCATCTACACCCGCACCCCGCTAAGGACGCGGGCACCCCACACGGGCCGCCAGCTGAGCGCAAAGGCACTCGGACCCGGGGACCGCTTACGGGTGGGTCGATGCCGGGGAGTCGAGAGCATGGCCTAGCCCCGCTGCTACAGGAAGCAGACTCAGGAGCCAGGCAGCGGGCTTTCGCAGCCAAAGACCTGGGTCATGGCGGGAGACTCCACCAACACTAAGCCTGGGGCCGAGGAGTACACGCCGAGATAAACAAACCTGACGCCATGCCTCTGAAAGCCTGGGGCCAGACATACCCACCCTGATTACAGGGGGGTTCCCTCCAACCTCCCGCCGGGCACCGCGACGCACAGCCCCACTTACAGGGCGGCCGCTCTCGCCTCGGCACTCCCAAAAACGCCTACGGAGCCACGGGCTCCGGACTGCGCCCAACTTACGGGACGGCCCACCTGCCTGCAGCACTGCAACACCTCTTCAGGAGCCCAGGGAGCCACCTCCACCCTCTAAGGGCCCAGGAACGTGCGCTCCACTCAGCTGCCCAAAACAGCCTCCTAGGACCTGCTCACCGGGACCTCGGGCCGCTCCTGCCGACACACAGGGACAGAAGGCTCCACAGCTCATCACACAGGCCCCGACTACAGGGCCCTTGAGATGCCACCTTGACAACAGGACAGGCTGCCACGGAGGCACACACCCAGGCCCTCAACAACAGGGCCTACGCTCTGTCCCTACAGGACAAGGAGGGGCAAGCTGAGCTCCCACTCCGCTCGGGCACTCCGAGGAGACTCCCCTGTTACTGCCCAGAGCCCCTCTTTCCCTCCTGGGAAGCCTAAGCTAAGCTACAGCACTTTTCACAGCAACCTACACCACAAGCACGCTCAGGCACACAAGCACACACACACAGAGGCAAGGGAGGGGGCCATACGCACATCTCTTCCCAGGAGAGGGAGCAAGCTCTGGGCAGCCACCGATGGGACAGTCATCCTTACCCCGCAGCAGGAGAGAAGAGGGTCAGACTTGGCCGCACCAGACTCTGTGGAGCTCAGGGAAGCCTCGGGACACCAAAGGCCCTCAGGGGCGGCCAAAGGACAAAAGCCGCGACACGCCCCGAGTACAGGGGGTCACGCTGCACAGGCAGCCCACAGCTGACAAGCTGCCGGGGCTGCGGAAAGGACCCTACCCCGCTTACAGGGGGGGCTCGGGGACCAGCTTGATCCCTTTCCCCAACGGGCGTGGAGACACCGCCTCGCGCCTTCCTTACAGGGCAGCCGGGCTCCGGGCAGCCAAAGGACCAAACCGCCAAAAGGCAAACGACGGCACAAGCAAAGACCGAGTCCTACTTACGTGGAGGTTGTCCAGCGCAAAGCCACACAGGCCACACTCGAGGTGACGGCAAAGCTCTCGACTTACCACACCTTCGGTCAGGAGCGACTCCCTTTGCCCAGAGCGCCTCGCCCGTCTCCTCTTCTCCAGACCGACGGCCCGCCTCTTCTCAACGTCCTTTACCTCGCCATTCTCTGTCGTGCCTCTTCCGCTGTCGGCTCCAGCAACCGCCGAGCAAGGGCAGGCTTAGGCCTCACTGGCGCCTCCCCCTCCGCACACGTGGGAAATGGGCACCTCCCCAGGGGCACCACCCGGCCAGCTTCCCACCCGCAGGCAGCCCCAGCGCCGCAATGCCCTCCCACTTTGCCTTGTCTCACCCAAGCGGCGCACGGCACACTCCCGGTCAGGACTGCAGACGGGCTGCGAGGCGGGAACCCCGCACAAATCCAGCTGGGCACGCAAAGCAGCCGCCGCGGAGGCTACACGATCCTGCTTACGGCGCGCTGTACTCGCTGCTGGCATCAAAAAGCGCCTGGGACGCCAGGGCACTGAGCGGGCCCCGACAGGCAGGGCAACCCTGGTCCCAGGGGCCTACGGAGGCTCCTTCTCTCCAGTTTAGGGCCATCTACACCCGCACCCCGCTAAGGACGCGGGCACCCCACACGGGCCGCCAGCTGAGCGCAAAGGCACTCGGACCCGGGGACCGCTTACGGGTGGGTCGAAGCCGGGGAGTCGAGAGCATGGCCTAGCCCCGCAGCTACAGGAAGCAGACTCAGGAGCCAGGCAGCGGGCTTTCGCAGCCAAAGACCTGGGTCATGGCGGGAGACTCCACCAACACTAAGCCTGGGGCCGAGGAGTACACGCCGAGATAAACAAACCTGACGCCATGCCTCTGAAAGCCTGGGGCCAGACATACCCACCCTGATTACAGGGGGGTTCCCTCCAACCTCCCGCCGGGCACCGCGACGCACAGCCCCACTTACAGGGCGGCCGCTCTCGCCTCGGCACTCCCAAAAACGCCTACGGAGCCACGGGCTCCGGACTGCGCCCAACTTACGGGACGGCCCACCTGCCTGCAGCACTGCAACACCTCTTCAGGAGCCCAGGGAGCCACCTCCACCCTCTAAGGGCCCAGGAACGTGCGCTCCACTCAGCTGCCCAAAACAGCCTCCTAGGACCTGCTCACCGGGACCTCAGGCCGCTCCTGCCGACACACAGGGACAGAAGGCTCCACAGCTCATCACACAGGCCCCGACTACAGGGCCCTTGAGATGCCACCTTGACAACAGGACAGGCTGCCACGGAGGCACACACCCAGGCCCTCAACAACAGGGCCTACGCTCTGTCCCTACAGGACAAGGAGGGGCAAGCTGAGCTCCCACTCCGCTCGGGCACTCCGAGGAGACTCCCCTGTTACTGCCCAGAGCCCCTCTTTCCCTCCTGGGAAGCCTAAGCTAAGCTACAGCACTTTCCACAGCAACCTACACCACAAGCACGCTCAGGCACACAAGCACACACACACAGAGGCAAGGGAGGGGGCCATACGCACATCTCTTCCCAGGAGAGGGAGCAAGCTCTGGGCAGCCACCGATGGGACAGTCATCCTTACCCCGCAGCAGGAGAGAAGAGGGTCAGACTTGGCCGCACCAGACTCTGTGGAGCTCAGGGAAGCCTCGGGACACCAAAGGCCCTCAGGGGCGGCCAAAGGACAAGAGCCGCGACACGCCCCGAGTACAGGGGGTCACGCTGCACAGGCAGCCCACAGCTGACAAGCTGCCGGGGCTGCGGAAAGGACCCTACCCCGCTTACAGGGGGGGCTCGGGGACCAGGTTGATCCCTTTCCCCAACGGGCGTGGAGACACCGCCTCGCGCCTTCCTTACAGGGCAGCCGGGCTCCGGGCAGCCAAAGGACCAAACCGCCAAAAGGCAAACGACGGCACAAGCAAAGACCGACTCCTACTTACGTGGAGGTTGTCCAGCGCAAAGCCACACAGGCCACACTCGAGGTGACGGCAAAGCTCTCGACTTACCACACCTTCGGTCAGGAGCGACTCCCTTTGCCCAGAGCGCCTCGCCCGTCTCCTCTTCTCCAGACCGACGGCCCGCCTCTTCTCAACGTCCTTTACCTCGCCATTCTCTGTCGTGCCTCTTCCGCTGTCGGCTCCAGCAACCGCCGAGCAAGGGCAGGCTTAGGCCTCACCGGCGCCTCCCCTTTCGCACACGTGGGAAATGGGCACCTCCCCAGGGGCACCACCCGGCCAGCTTCCCACCCGCAGGCAGCCCCAGCGCCGCAATGCCCTCCCACTTTGCCTTGTCTCACCCAAGCGGCGCACGGCACACTCCCGGTCAGGACTGCAGACGGGCTGCGAGGCGGGAACCCCGCACAAATCCAGCTGGGCACGCAAAGCAGCCGCCGCGGAGGCTACACGATCCTGCTTACGGCGCGCTGTACTCGCTGCTGGCATCAAAAAGCGCCTGGGACGCCAGGGCACTGAGCGGGCCCCGACAGGCAGGGCAACCCTGGTCCCAGGGGCCTACGGAGGCTCCTTCTCTCCAGTTTAGGGCCATCTACACCCGCACCCCGCTAAGGACGCGGGCACCCCACACGGGCCGCCAGCTGAGCGCAAAGGCACTCGGACCCGGGGACCGCTTACGGGTGGGTCGAAGCCGGGGAGTCGAGAGCATGGCCTAGCCCCGCAGCTACAGGAAGCAGACTCAGGAGCCAGGCAGCGGGCTTTCGCAGCCAAAGACCTGGGTCATGGCGGGAGACTCCACCAACACTAAGCCTGGGGCCGAGGAGTACACGCCGAGATAAACAAACCTGACGCCATGCCTCTGAAAGCCTGGGGCCAGACATACCCACCCTGATTACAGGGGGGTTCCCTCCAACCTCCCGCCGGGCACCGCGACGCACAGCCCCACTTACAGGGCGGCCGCTCTCGCCTCGGCACTCCCAAAAACGCCTACGGAGCCACGGGCTCCGGACTGCGCCCAACTTACGGGACGGCCCACCTGCCTGCAGCACAGCAACACCTCTTCAGGAGCCCAGGGAGCCACCTCCACCCTCTAAGGGCCCAGGAACGTGCGCTCCACTCAGCTGCCCAAAACAGCCTCCTAGGACCTGCTCACCGGGACCTCGGGCCGCTCCTGCCGACACACAGGGACAGAAGGCTCCACAGCTCATCACACAGGCCCCGACTACAGGGCCCTTGAGATGCCACCTTGACAACAGGACAGGCTGCCACGGAGGCACACACCCAGGCCCTCAACAACAGGGCCTACGCTCTGTCCCTACAGGACAAGGAGGGGCAAGCTGAGCTCCCACTCCGCTCGGGCACTCCGAGGAGACTCCCCTGTTACTGCCCAGAGCCCCTCTTTCCCTCCTGGGAAGCCTAAGCTAAGCTACAGCACTTTTCACAGCAACCTACACCACAAGCACGCTCAGGCACACAAGCACACACACACAGAGGCAAGGGAGGGGGCCATACGCACATCTCTTCCCAGGAGAGGGAGCAAGCTCTGGGCAGCCACCGATGGGACAGTCATCCTTACCCCGCAGCAGGAGAGAAGAGGGTCAGACTTGGCCGCACCAGACTCTGTGGAGCTCAGGGAAGCCTCGGGACACCAAAGGCCCTCAGGGGCGGCCAAAGGACAAAAGCCGCGACACGCCCCGAGTACAGGGGGTCACGCTGCACAGGCAGCCCACAGCTGACAAGCTGCCGGGGCTGCGGAAAGGACCCTACCCCGCTTACAGGGGGGGCTCGGGGACCAGCTTGATCCCTTTCCCCAACGGGCGTGGAGACACCGCCTCGCGCCTTCCTTACAGGGCAGCCGGGCTCCGGGCAGCCAAAGGACCAAACCGCCAAAAGGCAAACGACGGCACAAGCAAAGACCGAGTCCTACTTACGTGGAGGTTGTCCAGCGCAAAGCCACACAGGCCACACTCGAGGTGACGGCAAAGCTCTCGACTTACCACACCTTCGGTCAGGAGCGACTCCCTTTGCCCAGAGCGCCTCGCCCGTCTCCTCTTCTCCAGACCGACGGCCCGCCTCTTCTCAACGTCCTTTACCTCGCCATTCTCTGTCGTGCCTCTTCCGCTGTCGGCTCCAGCAACCGCCGAGCAAGGGCAGGCTTAGGCCTCACTGGCGCCTCCCCCTCCGCACACGTGGGAAATGGGCACCTCCCCAGGGGCACCACCCGGCCAGCTTCCCACCCGCAGGCAGCCCCAGCGCCGCAATGCCCTCCCACTTTGCCTTGTCTCACCCAAGCGGCGCACGGCACACTCCCGGTCAGGACTGCAGACGGGCTGCGAGGCGGGAACCCCGCACAAATCCAGCTGGGCACGCAAAGCAGCCGCCGCGGAGGCTACACGATCCTGCTTACGGCGCGCTGTACTCGCTGCTGGCATCAAAAAGCGCCTGGGACGCCAGGGCACTGAGCGGGCCCCGACAGGCAGGGCAACCCTGGTCCCAGGGGCCTACGGAGGCTCCTTCTCTCCAGTTTAGGGCCATCTACACCCGCACCCCGCTAAGGACGTGGGCACCCCACACGGGCCGCCAGCTGAGCGCAAAGGCACTCGGACCCGGGGACCGCTTACGGGTGGGTCGAAGCCGGGGAGTCGAGAGCATGGCCTAGCCCCGCAGCTACAGGAAGCAGACTCAGGAGCCAGGCAGCGGGCTTTCGCAGCCAAAGACCTGGGTCATGGCGGGAGACTCCACCAACACTAAGCCTGGGGCCGAGGAGTACACGCCGAGATAAACAAACCTGACGCCATGCCTCTGAAAGCCTGGGGCCAGACATACCCACCCTGATTACAGGGGGGTTCCCTCCAACCTCCCGCCGGGCACCGCGACGCACAGCCCCACTTACAGGGCGGCCGCTCTCGCCTCGGCACTCCCAAAAACGCCTACGGAGCCACGGGCTCCGGACTGCGCCCAACTTACGGGACGGCCCACCTGCCTGCAGCACTGCAACACCTCTTCAGGAGCCCAGGGAGCCACCTTCACCCTCTAAGGGCCCAGGAACGTGCGCTCCACTCAGCTGCCCAAAACAGCCTCCTAGGACCTGCTCACCGGGACCTCGGGCCGCTCCTGCCGACACACAGGGACAGAAGGCTCCACAGCTCATCACACAGGCCCCGACTACAGGGCCCTTGAGATGCCACCTTGACAACAGGACAGGCTGCCACGGAGGCACACACCCAGGCCCTCAACAACAGGGCCTACGCTCTGTCCCTACAGGACAAGGAGGGGCAAGCTGAGCTCCCACTCCGCTCGGGCACTCCGAGGAGACTCCCCTGTTACTGCCCAGAGCCCCTCTTTCCCTCCTGGGAAGCCTAAGCTAAGCTACAGCACTTTTCACAGCAACCTACACCACAAGCACGCTCAGGCACACAAGCACACACACACAGAGGCAAGGGAGGGGGCCATACGCACATCTCTTCCCAGGAGAGGGAGCAAGCTCTGGGCAGCCACCGATGGGACAGTCATCCTTACCCCGCAGCAGGAGAGAAGAGGGTCAGACTTGGCCGCACCAGACTCTGTGGAGCTCAGGGAAGCCTCGGGACACCAAAGGCCCTCAGGGGCGGCCAAAGGACAAAAGCCGCGACACGCCCCGAGTACAGGGGGTCACGCTGCACAGGCAGCCCACAGCTGACAAGCTGCCGGGGCTGCGGAAAGGACCCTACCCCGCTTACAGGGGGGGCTCGGGGACCAGCTTGATCCCTTTCCCCAACGGGCGTGGAGACACCGCCTCGCGCCTTCCTTACAGGGCAGCCGGGCTCCGGGCAGCCAAAGGACCAAACCGCCAAAAGGCAAACGACGGCACAAGCAAAGACCGAGTCCTACTTACGTGGAGGTTGTCCAGCGCAAAGCCACACAGGCCACACTCGAGGTGACGGCAAAGCTCTCGACTTACCACACCTTCGGTCAGGAGCGACTCCCTTTGCCCAGAGCGCCTCGCCCGTCTCCTCTTCTCCAGACCGACGGCCCGCCTCTTCTCAACGTCCTTTACCTCGCCATTCTCTGTCGTGCCTCTTCCGCTGTCGGCTCCAGCAACCGCCGAGCAAGGGCAGGCTTAGGCCTCACTGGCGCCTCCCCCTCCGCACACGTGGGAAATGGGCACCTCCCCAGGGGCACCACCCGGCCAGCTTCCCACCCGCAGGCAGCCCCAGCGCCGCAAAGCCCTCCCACTTTGCCTTGTCTCACCCAAGCGGCGCACGGCACACTCCCGGTCAGGACTGCAGACGGGCTGCGAGGCGGGAACCCCGCACAAATCCAGCTGGGCACGCAAAGCAGCCGCCGCGGAGGCTACACGATCCTGCTTACGGCGCGCTGTACTCGCTGCTGGCATCAAAAAGCGCCTGGGACGCCAGGGCACTGAGCGGGCCCCGACAGGCAGGGCAACCCTGGTCCCAGGGGCCTACGGAGGCTCCTTCTCTCCAGTTTAGGGCCATCTACACCCGCACCCCGCTAAGGACGCGGGCACCCCACAGGGGCCGCCAGCTGAGCGCAAAGGCACTCGGACCCGGGGACCGCTTACGGGTGGGTCGAAGCCGGGGAGTCGAGAGCATGGCCTAGCCCCGCAGCTACAGGAAGCAGACTCAGGAGCCAGGCAGCGGGCTTTCGCAGCCAAAGACCTGGGTCATGGCGGGAGACTCCACCAACACTAAGCCTGGGGCCGAGGAGTACACGCCGAGATAAACAAACCTGACGCCATGCCTCTGAAAGCCTGGGGCCAGACATACCCACCCTGATTACAGGGGGGTTCCCTCCAACCTCCCGCCGGGCACCGCGACGCACAGCCCCACTTACAGGGCGGCCGCTCTCGCCTCGGCACTCCCAAAAACGCCTACGGAGCCACGGGCTCCGGACTGCGCCCAACTTACGGGACGGCCCACCTGCCTGCAGCACTGCAACACCTCTTCAGGAGCCCAGGGAGCCACCTCCACCCTCTAAGGGCCCAGGAACGTGCGCTCCACTCAGCTGCCCAAAACAGCCTCCTAGGACCTGCTCACCGGGACCTCGGGCCGCTCCTGCCGACACACAGGGACAGAAGGCTCCACAGCTCATCACACAGGCCCCGACTACAGGGCCCTTGAGATGCCACCTTGACAACAGGACAGGCTGCCACGGAGGCACACACCCAGGCCCTCAACAACAGGGCCTACGCTCTGTCCCTACAGGACAAGGAGGGGCAAGCTGAGCTCCCACTCCGCTCGGGCACTCCGAGGAGACTCCCCTGTTACTGCCCAGAGCCCCTCTTTCCCTCCTGGGAAGCCTAAGCTAAGCTACAGCACTTTCCACAGCAACCTACACCACAAGCACGCTCAGGCACACAAGCACACACACACAGAGGCAAGGGAGGGGGCCATACGCACATCTCTTCCCAGGAGAGGGAGCAAGCTCTGGGCAGCCACCGATGGGACAGTCATCCTTACCCCGCAGCAGGAGAGAAGAGGGTCAGACTTGGCCGCACCAGACTCTGTGGAGCTCAGGGAAGCCTCGGGACACCAAAGGCCCTCAGGGGCGGCCAAAGGACAAAAGCCGCGACACGCCCCGAGTACAGGGGGTCACGCTGCACAGGCAGCCCACAGCTGACAAGCTGCCGGGGCTGCGGAAAGGACCCTACCCCGCTTACAGGGGGGGCTCGGGGACCAGCTTGATCCCTTTCCCCAACGGGCGTGGAGACACCGCCTCGCGCCTTCCTTACAGGGCAGCCGGGCTCCGGGCAGCCAAAGGACCAAACCGCCAAAAGGCAAACGACGGCACAAGCAAAGACCGAGTCCTACTTACGTGGAGGTTGTCCAGCGCAAAGCCACACAGGCCACACTCGAGGTGACGGCAAAGCTCTCGACTTACCACACCTTCGGTCAGGAGCGACTCCCTTTGCCCAGAGCGCCTCGCCCGTCTCCTCTTCTCCAGACCGACGGCCCGCCTCTTCTCAACGTCCTTTACCTCGCCATTCTCTGTCGTGCCTCTTCCGCTGTCGGCTCCAGCAACCGCCGAGCAAGGGCAGGCTTAGGCCTCACTGGCGCCTCCCCCTCCGCACACGTGGGAAATGGGCACCTCCCCAGGGGCACCACCCGGCCAGCTTCCCACCCGCAGGCAGCCCCAGCGCCGCAATGCCCTCCCACTTTGCCTTGTCTCACCCAAGCGGCGCACGGCACACTCCCGGTCAGGACTGCAGACGGGCTGCGAGGCGGGAACCCCGCACAAATCCAGCTGGGCACGCAAAGCAGCCGCCGCGGAGGCTACACGATCCTGCTTACGGCGCGCTGTACTCGCTGCTGGCATCAAAAAGCGCCTGGGACGCCAGGGCACTGAGCGGGCCCCGACAGGCAGGGCAACCCTGGTCCCAGGGGCCTACGGAGGCTCCTTCTCTCCAGTTTAGGGCCATCTACACCCGCACCCCGCTAAGGACGCGGGCACCCCACAGGGGCCGCCAGCTGAGCGCAAAGGCACTCGGACCCGGGGACCGCTTACGGGTGGGTCGAAGCCGGGGAGTCGAGAGCATGGCCTAGCCCCGCAGCTACAGGAAGCAGACTCAGGAGCCAGGCAGCGGGCTTTCGCAGCCAAAGACCTGGGTCATGGCGGGAGACTCCACCAACACTAAGCCTGGGGCCGAGGAGTACACGCTGAGATAAACAAACCTGACGCCATGCCTCTGAAAGCCTGGGGCCAGACATACCCACCCTGATTACAGGGGGGTTCCCTCCAACCTCCCGCCGGGCACCGCGACGCACGGCCCCACTTACAGGGCGGCCGCTCTCGCCTCGGCACTCCCAAAAACGCCTACGGAGCCACGGGCTCCGGACTGCGCCCAACTTACGGGACGGCCCACCTGCCTGCAGCACTGCAACACCTCTTCAGGAGCCCAGGGAGCCACCTTCACCCTCTAAGGGCCCAGGAACGTGCGCTCCACTCAGCTGCCCAAAACAGCCTCCTAGGACCTGCTCACCGGGACCTCGGGCCGCTCCTGCCGACACACAGGGACAGAAGGCTCCACAGCTCATCACACAGGCCCCGACTACAGGACTCTTGAGATGCCACCTTGACAACAGGACAGGCTGCCACGGATGCACACACCCAGGCCCTCAACAACAGGGCCTACGCTCTGTCCCTACAGGACAAGGAGGGGCAAGCTGAGCTCCCACTCCGCTCGGGCACTCCGAGGAGACTCCCCTGTTACTGCCCAGAGCCCCTCTTTCCCTCCTGGGAAGCCTAAGCTAAGCTACAGCACTTTTCACAGCAACCTACACCACAAGCACGCTCAGGCACACAAGCACACACACACAGAGGCAAGGGAGGGGGCCATACGCACATCTCTTCCCAGGAGAGGGAGCAAGCTCTGGGCAGCCACCGATGGGACAGTCATCCTTACCCCGCAGCAGGAGAGAAGAGGGTCAGACTTGGCCGCACCAGACTCTGTGGAGCTCAGGGAAGCCTCGGGACACCAAAGGCCCTCAGGGGCGGCCAAAGGACAAAAGCCGCGACACGCCCCGAGTTCAGGGGGTCACGCTGCACAGGCAGCCCACAGCTGACAAGCTGCCGGGGCTGCGGAAAGGACCCTACCCCGCTTACAGGGGGGGCTCGGGGACCAGCTTGATCCCTTTCCCCAACGGGCGTGGAGACACCGCCTCGCGCCTTCCTTACAGGGCAGCCGGGCTCCGGGCAGCCAAAGGACCAAACCGCCAAAAGGCAAACGACGGCACAAGCAAAGACCGAGTCCTACTTACGTGGAGGTTGTCCAGCGCAAAGCCACACAGGCCACACTCGAGGTGACGGCAAAGCTCTCGACTTACCACACCTTCGGTCAGGAGCGACTCCCTTTGCCCAGAGCGCCTCGCCCGTCTCCTCTTCTCCAGACCGACGGCCCGCCTCTTCTCAACGTCCTTTACCTCGCCATTCTCTGTCGTGCCTCTTCCGCTGTCGGCTCCAGCAACCGCCGAGCAAGGGCAGGCTTAGGCCTCACTGGCGCCTCCCCCTCCGCACACGTGGGAAATGGGCACCTCCCCAGGGGCACCACCCGGCCAGCTTCCCACCCGCAGGCAGCCCCAGCGCCGCAAAGCCCTCCCACTTTGCCTTGTCTCACCCAAGCGGCGCACGGCACACTCCCGGTCAGGACTGGAGACGGGCTGCGAGGCGGGAACCCCGCACAAATCCAGCTGGGCACGCAAAGCAGCCGCCGCGGAGGCTACACGATCCTGCTTACGGCGCGCTGTACTCGCTGCTGGCATCAAAAAGCGCCTGGGACGCCAGGGCACTGAGCGGGCCCCGACCGGCAGGGCAACCCTGGTCCCAGGGGCCTACGGAGGCTCCTTCTCTCCAGTTTAGGGCCATCTACACCCGCACCCCGCTAAGGACGCGGGCACCCCACACGGGCTGCCAGCTGAGCGCAAAGGCACTCGGACCGGGGACCGCTTACGGGTGGGTCGATGCCGGGGAGTCGAGAGCATGGCCTAGCCCCGCAGCTACAGGAAGCAGACTCAGGAGCCAGGCAGCGGGCTTTCGCAGCCAAAGACCTGGGTCATGGCGGGAGACTCCACCAACACTAAGCCTGGGGCCGAGGAGTACACGCCGAGATAAACAAACCTGACGCCATGCCTCTGAAAGCCTGGGGCCAGACATACCCACCCTGATTACAGGGGGGTTCCCTCCAACCTCCCGCCGGGCACCGCGACGCACAGCCCCACTTACAGGGCGGCCGCTCTCGCCTCGGCACTCCCAAAAACGCCTACGGAGCCACGGGCTCCGGACTGCGCCCAACTTACGGGACGGCCCACCTGCCTGCAGCACAGCAACACCTCTTCAGGAGCCCAGGGAGCCACCTCCACCCTCTAAGGGCCCAGGAACGTGCGCTCCACTCAGCTGCCCAAAACAGCCTCCTAGGACCTGCTCACCGGGACCTCGGGCCGCTCCTGCCGACACACAGGGACAGAAGGCTCCACAGCTCATCACACAGGCCCCGACTACAGGGCCCTTGAGATGCCACCTTGACAACAGGACAGGCTGCCACGGAGGCACACACCCAGGCCCTCAACAACAGGGCCTACGCTCTGTCCCTACAGGACAAGGAGGGGCAAGCTGAGCTCCCACTCCGCTCGGGCACTCCGAGGAGACTCCCCTGTTACTGCCCAGAGCCCCTCTTTCCCTCCTGGGAAGCCTAAGCTAAGCTACAGCACTTTTCACAGCAACCTACACCACAAGCACGCTCAGGCACACAAGCACACACACGCAGAGGCAAGGGAGGGGGCCATACGCACATCTCTTCCCAGGAGAGGGAGCAAGCTCTGGGCAGCCACCGATGGGACAGTCATCCTTACCCCGCAGCAGGAGAGAAGAGGGTCAGACTTGGCCGCACCAGACTCTGTGGAGCTCAGGGAAGCCTCGGGACACCAAAGGCCCTCAGGGGCGGCCAAAGGACAAAAGCCGCGACACGCCCCGAGTACAGGGGGTCACGCTGCACAGGCAGCCCACAGCTGACAAGCTGCCGGGGCTGCGGAAAGGACCCTACCCCGCTTACAGGGGGGGCTCGGGGACCAGGTTGATCCCTTTCCCCAACGGGCGTGGAGACACCGCCTCGCGCCTTCCTTACAGGGCAGCCGGGCTCCGGGCAGCCAAAGGACCAAACCGCCAAAAGGCAAACGACGGCACAAGCAAAGACCGAGTCCTACTTACGTGGAGGTTGTCCAGCGCAAAGCCACACAGGCCACACTCGAGGTGACGGCAAAGCTCTCGACTTACCACACCTTCGGTCAGGAGCGACTCCCTTTGCCCAGAGCGCCTCGCCCGTCTCCTCTTCTCCAGACCGACGGCCCGCCTCTTCTCAACGTCCTTTACCTCGCCATTCTCTGTCGTGCCTCTTCCGCTGTCGGCTCCAGCAACCGCCGAGCAAGGGCAGGCTTAGGCCTCACTGGCGCCTCCCCCTCCGCACACGTGGGAAACGGGCACCTCCCCAGGGGCACCACCCGGCCAGCTTCCCACCCGCAGGCAGCCCCAGCGCCGCAATGCCCTCCCACTTTGCCTTGTCTCACCCAAGCGGCGCACGGCACACTCCCGGTCAGGACTGCAGACGGGCTGCGAGGCGGGAACCCCGCACAAATCCAGCTGGGCACGCAAAGCAGCCGCCGCGGAGGCTACACGATCCTGCTTACGGCGCGCTGTACTCGCTGCTGGCATCAAAAAGCGCCTGGGACGCCAGGGCACTGAGCGGGCCCCGACCGGCAGGGCAACCCTGGTCCCAGGGGCCTACGGAGGCTCCTTCTCTCCAGTTTAGGGCCATCTACACCCGCACCCCGCTAAGGACGCGGGCACCCCACACGGGCCGCCAGCTGAGCGCAAAGGCACTCGGACCCGGGGACCGCTTACGGGTGGGTCGAAGCCGGGGAGTCGAGAGCATGGCCTAGCCCCGCAGCTACAGGAAGCAGACTCAGGAGCCAGGCAGCGGGCTTTCGCAGCCAAAGACCTGGGTCATGGCGGGAGACTCCACCAACACTAAGCCTGGGGCCGAGGAGTACACGCTGAGATAAACAAACCTGACGCCATGCCTCTGAAAGCCTGGGGCCAGACATACCCACCCTGATTACAGGGGGGTTCCCTCCAACCTCCCGCCGGGCACCGCGACGCACAGCCCCACTTACAGGGCGGCCGCTCTCGCCTCGGCACTCCCAAAAACGCCTACGGAGCCACGGGCTCCGGACTGCGCCCAACTTACGGGACGGCCCACCTGCCTGCAGCACAGCAACACCTCTTCAGGAGCCCAGGGAGCCACCTCCACCCTCTAAGGGCCCAGGAACGTGCGCTCCACTCAGCTGCCCAAAACAGCCTCCTAGGACCTGCTCACCGGGACCTCGGGCCGCTCCTGCCGACACACAGGGACAGAAGGCTCCACAGCTCATCACACAGGCCCCGACTACAGGGCCCTTGAGATGCCACCTTGACAACAGGACAGGCTGCCACGGAGGCACACACCCAGGCCCTCAACAACAGGGCCTACGCTCTGTCCCTACAGGACAAGGAGGGGCAAGCTGAGCTCCCACTCCGCTCGGGCACTCCGAGGAGACTCCCCTGTTACTGCCCAGAGCCCCTCTTTCCCTCCTGGGAAGCCTAAGCTAAGCTACAGCACTTTCACAGCAACCTACACCACAAGCACGCTCAGGCACACAAGCACACACACACAGAGGCAAGGGAGGGGGCCATACGCACATCTCTTCCCAGGAGAGGGAGCAAGCTCTGGGCAGCCACCGATGGGACAGTCATCCTTACCCCGCAGCAGGAGAGAAGAGGGTCAGACTTGGCCGCACCAGACTCTGTGGAGCTCAGGGAAGCCTCGGGACACCAAAGGCCCTCAGGGGCGGCCAAAGGACAAAAGCCGCGACACGCCCCGAGTACAGGGGGTCACGCTGCACAGGCAGCCCACAGCTGACAAGCTGCCGGGGCTGCGGAAAGGACCCTACCCCGCTTACAGGGGGGGCTCGGGGACCAGGTTGATCCCTTTCCCCAACGGGCGTGGAGACACCGCCTCGCGCCTTCCTTACAGGGCAGCCGGGCTCCGGGCAGCCAAAGGACCAAACCGCCAAAAGGCAAACGACGGCACAAGCAAAGACCGAGTCCTACTTACGTGGAGGTTGTCCAGCGCAAAGCCACACAGGCCACACTCGAGGTGACGGCAAAGCTCTCGACTTACCACACCTTCGGTCAGGAGCGACTCCCTTTGCCCAGAGCGCCTCGCCCGTCTCCTCTTCTCCAGACCGACGGCCCGCCTCTTCTCAACGTCCTTTACCTCGCCATTCTCTGTCGTGCCTCTTCCGCTGTCGGCTCCAGCAACCGCCGAGCAAGGGCAGGCTTAGGCCTCACCGGCGCCTCCCCCTCCGCACACGTGGGAAATGGGCACCTCCCCAGGGGCACCACCCGGCCAGCTTCCCACCCGCAGGCAGCCCCAGCGCCGCAATGCCCTCCCACTTTGCCTTGTCTCACCCAAGCGGCGCACGGCACACTCCCGGTCAGGACTGGAGACGGGCTGCGAGGCGGGAACCCCGCACAAATCCAGCTGGGCACGCAAAGCAGCCGCCGCGGAGGCTACACGATCCTGCTTACGGCGCGCTGTACTCGCTGCTGGCATCAAAAAGCGCCTGGGACGCCAGGGCACTGAGCGGGCCCCGACCGGCAGGGCAACCCTGGTCCCAGGGGCCTACGGAGGCTCCTTCTCTCCAGTTTAGGGCCATCTACACCCGCACCCCGCTAAGGACACGGGCACCCCACACGGGCTGCCAGCTGAGCGCAAAGGCACTCGGCCTAGGGATGGTGCCTCTGGGGAGGTCCCTGTTTTCCTCGGGCATGGAGGAGGAGGTGCTACTGAAGCCTAAGTCTGTTCTTCTTCCTCAGCAGCAGCTGACACTGATGGTGGAAGAGGCATGGCATGGAATCGCGAAGGAAGACACATCGCAAATAGGATCTGCATCGGGCTGGAGAATGGGAGGTGAGCAAGGTACTGTGGCCGAAGAGACTCGCCTCTGACTATAACTCTGGTGACACAAGAGCATCTTGTTTCACAGACACTACCTTAGGTCTCTCTTTTAGTATGTTACCCACATACCCTCACCTACCTCAGGATTTCCCTCCAAAATGGTCATGGTCTCCCCTATGGGTTACCCTAAGTTTTTTCATGCATCATGTCAGCTCTGTTCCACCCAATCACCTCAGCTTTTCCCTCCTACAGTCTTCATTTTTATCCCCTAGAGACTAACTCACTTTTTTCCCCTATAAAATGTCACTTTTGTCCTCTTGTTTACCTCACATTTTTCCTCCAGAGTTTTTGCTTCCTTCCCAATAGACCTGTTCAGCTTTTTCCTCCAAAATATCACTTCTCTGCTCTGAAGTCACCTCAGTTTCCCCTCCATAATCTTCATTCTCTGTAAAAGAGAAAAGAACACCCACAACATCCTACAAAATAAATTTAATAAATATCGGTAAATACTTTCTAACAAAAAATAAAATTTCCCACAATCTAAATTACAATTGTAAGGAGGTTTCTAAAGACATAAATGCTATTTACAGCAATGATTTAAAACCTCGACCCACCCCTGCAGACAACTAAGACCCCTGCAAATCCCTACAGGCATCTACGGACCCCTGCAGCTGCCTGCAAACACATACAGACCCCTACAGAGCTCCCCAGACCCCTTCAGACCCCTCCAGATATTTAACAGACCCCTGCACACATCTATAGACCCCTCCAGAGCCTTAAATGATGCCTGCACACACCTGCAGACCCCTAACAGAAACCGCCAGACACCTACTGAATGCTACAGACACTTGCAAACCCCTACAGAAACCTACAGACCACTCCAGTCTCCTAGAGAGCTCTAGGGACCCCACCCAACCTGTCAATAGACATCTGCAGACTCCTACATATCTTTAAGAGGACCCTGCAGACCTCTAAAGACCTCTACAGACACCTCGAGACCTTTGCAAGGCACTTCAAGACCTTTACAGCCTTTTGAGACACCTGCAGCACCACAGACACCTCTAAAAACCCCTAACGACCTCCAGACACCCAGAGACTTCCAGGGAGCCCTCCAGACCCCTAAGTGTACCTACAGATGCCTCCAGACCCCCGCACACCTCTGCAGACTCAGAAAAGCCTCCAGACCTTTTAGAAGACCCCTGCAGACACCTGCAGACCTGGACAGACTTCTACAGCTGCTTGTACACGCCTGCAGACACCGACAGGCTCCTCCTGGCCTGCCAGCTCACACCACGTGCTCGCACACAGCTTCTCCCAAGCACGGCAGTGGGGGACCGCGGAGCGAGCGGCGGCGGCGGCGGAGGGGGGGGGGGGCGCGGAGCGAGCGGCGGCGGACGGGGGGGGCGCGGAGCGAGCGGCGGCGGACGGGGGGGGCGCGGAGCGAGCGGCGGCGGACGGGGGGGGCGCGGAGCGAGCGGCGGCGGACGGGGGGGGCGCGGAGCGAGCGGCGGCGGACGGGGGGGGGCGCGGAGCGAGCGGCGGCGGCGGCGGACGGGGGGGGGCGCGGAGCGAGCGGCGGCGGCGGCGGACGGGGGGGGCGCGGAGCGAGCGGCGGCGGACGGGGGGGGGCGCGGAGCGAGCGGCGGCGGCGGCGGACGGGGGGGGGCGCGGAGCGAGCGGCGGCGGCGGCGGACGGGGGGGGCGCGGAGCGAGCGGCGGCGGCGGCGGACGGGGGGGGCGCGGAGCGAGCGGCGGCGGCGGCGGACGGGGGGGGCGCGGAGCGAGCGGCGGCGGCGGCGGACGGGGGGGGCGCGGAGCGAGCGGCGGCGGCGGCGGACGGGGGGGGCGCGGAGCGAGCGGCGGCGGCGGCGGACGGGGGGGGCGCGGAGCGAGCGGCGGCGGCGGCGGACGGGGGGGGCGCGGAGCGAGCGGCGGCGGCGGCGGACGGGGGGGGCGCGGAGCGAGCGGCGGCGGCGGAGGGGGGGGGGGCGCGGAGCGAGCGGCGGCGGCGGAGGGGGGGGGGCGCGGAGCGAGCGGCGGCGGCGGACGAGGAGGGGCGCGGAGTGAGCGGCGGCGGCGGCGGAGGGGGGGGGGCGCGGAGCGAGCGGCGGCGGCGGCGGAGGGGGGGGGCGCGGGGGCCTCGCTGTCCCGCCGCCGCCCGCCGTCTTCAAAGGCCCTCCGGCCTTTGCAACCCTCCACCATGCACCCGGTGCTCACCCGTGCACACTCACCTGGGATGTCGGGCAGGGCTGGGCTCCTCCTGAAGTGCTTATAAAGGGCACTGAGCAGGGAGGGCAAAGTGGCCACAGCTGGGGTGGGAGGAGACTTCAATTGACTTCAGGTGCTGCGGGGGTAGAAGAAGGAGTGCAAAACAAACAAATGCCACCAAATCTGACCAGGGAGAGATTTGGCTAAAAGCCAGGTGGGAAATCGAACAAATCAAACCCCGAAGTCTCATCGAGAGAGCATCCAACCAGACTGGCACATGGCAGATGTTTTCCAGCTAGGGTGAGTCATGGGAGATCTCCTTAGAATCATGGAATCAAGCAGACTGGAAGAGAGCTCCAAGCTCACCCAGTCCAACCTAGCACCCAGCCCTGGCCACTGAACCAGACCATGGCACTAAGCGCCCCAGCCAGGCTTGGCTTCAAAACCTCCAGCCACGGCCACTCCACCACCTCCCTGGGCAGCAAAGGGGAGCAACGAATGAGGCAAAAGAGGGGAGCAAAGAGGGGGGCAATAGAGGGGAGCAAAGGGGGGGGCAATAGAGGGGAGCAAAGGGGGGGGCAATAGAGAGGCGCAAAGTGACGGGGGGCCAAAAGAGGGGTGCAAAGCGAGCTGGGGGCAAAAGAGGGGCACAAAGCGAGCGAGGGGGAGAAAAGAGGGGCACAAAGCGAGGGAGGGGGCAAAAGAGGGGCGAGTTCGCCATCTTGAGTGCATGAGCACCAGCCAATGGGAAGGCCGCTCTGGCACGGCTGCCATCTTGAGTGTGGCTCCCCCGCGATCGCCATCTTGAGTGTGTCTGCCACGGCCGCTGTCTCTGCACGTCTCGGCAGCCAATAGGGAGGCCCATTCGGCACCGCCCATACGCTTAGTGTTGCTCTCTGCGGCTGCCGTCTGCCGTGTGGCTGCCGCGGCCGCCGTCTCTATGAGTCACGGCAGCTATAAGGAAGGTCGCTTCGGCGAGGTCGCCATCTTGAGTGTGGCTACCGCGGCCGCCAATAGGAACGCAGCTTCTATGGCGTGTGCGCTATCTTGAGCGCGTCAGCACCAGCCAATGGGAAGGCCACTCTGGCACGGCTGCCATCTTGAGTGCGGCTCCCCGCCGTCGCCATCTTAAGTGTGGCTGCCGCAGCCGCTGTCTCTGCGCAAAACGGCGGCCAATAGGGAGGCCCATTCGGCATCGCCCATACACTTAGTGTCACTCTCCGCGGCTGCTGTCTTCAGTGTCTCTACTGCGGCTGCCGTCTATGCGAGTCGCGGTAGCGAAAAGGAAGGTCACCTCAGCGCGGTCGCCATCTTGAGTGCGGCTGTCGCGGTTGGCGTGTCCACGCAACACGGCAGCCAATAGGAAGGCCGCTCTGGCACGGCTGCCATCTTGAGTGTGGCTCCCCCACGATCGCCATCTTTAGTGTGGCTGCCACGGCCGCTGTCTTCTGCACGTAACGGAGCCCAAAAACCCACTCAGGGACCCCAAAAGTGGACTTGGGAGCCCAAAATCCCACTCAAGGACTCCCACATCCACCCAGGGAGCTCAAAAGTGGACTTAGAGACTCCAAAATCCCAATCAGGGACCCCAAGCATGGAGTCAGGAAGCCCAAAAGTGGACTTAGGGAGCTCAAAAGTGGACTTTTGAGCCCCAAATCCCACTCAAGGACCCCCAAAACCCACTCAGGGAGCCTAAAAGTGGACTTAGGGACCCCAAAAACCCACTCAGAGAGCCAGAAATTGACTTAGGGAGTCAGAAGTGGACTTAGGAGACCAAAAGTGGACTCAGGGACCCCAACAGATCACACAAGATGGACGACACGGAGGCAACATGGTGGCGCGGAGCCCCTAGGCACGGCGGAGACGCATAAGCAATTTGCGTACGCCCCCTATTCATGACGAAGACGCGGACGCCATTTGCAGACGCCCCCCCCCACTCCGCCGGAGGCACACTGCTCGCCGAGCTCCTCTGTTCTCAGTGCACACACGCCACTGATCAATGTTTACAAGTATCTGAGGGCTGCCAGGAGCGGGGGGACAGCCTCTGCTCACTGCTCCCTGGGATAGGACAAGGAGCAATGGGTGTAAATTGCAGCAAAAGTGGGTCTGCCTCAGCACAAGGGGGAACTTCTTTACTGCAACGATCCCAGAGCACTGGCACAGGCTGCCCACAGAGGTTGTGAAGTCTCCTTCTCTGGAGCCTTTCCAGGCCTGTCTGGATCTGTTCCTCTGTGATCTGTCTTAGAATTGTCCTGCTCTGGCAGGGGGGCTTGGACTGGATGATCTCCTTGGGTCCCTTTCAAGCCCTAACGTCCTGTGAGCCTGTGATCTCTGCAAGGCCCTTTCAACCTTTAACATTCTGTGATTCTGTGATGCTGAGGGCACAATTTGCTTTTCTTTTTCATGCTTCCACTCCTGAGATGTTTGCATGACAAAGCCGAAGAACTTCTCACCTAATTTCCCTACAGGAAGATAGGAATAATTATACTTTTCATTTTGTTTTAATCTGCTTTATAGGGATTGGGTGGTGGTGTGGGGCTGATTTTTGGCTGAACTCTGGGACCAAAGAACTGCCATAGGCAGGCACAACACATCTCAGCCAAAACCCACGGGAACACTTTCCATAAGCATTGTGCTTTACAACATGCAGCTTAAGTTAGTACTCACATAGCTCTGCCTTGGGCCAGCCTCACAGCAGGTTCTCCAGCTAGGTGGAACTCAGTGAACAAGGCTGTTCATCCTCCCTCTCTGGTGTTGGCTTGCAGTGTTCATTTCTGGCAACAAAGCAGGCAAGACTTATGGCTCTTGCACTAGAAGTTATTGAATCCTGAAGCTTCTTTTGACAGGACAAATGCTTAATGTCCTCACACACTCATGCTCTGTTTGGACATGCTGGAGCCAGGAGGATGCCCTGAGGGCTGCAGCAGCTCTGCTATGAGGACAGACTGAGATCTGGGGCTGTGCAGGCTGGAGAAGAGGAGGCTCCCAGGCGACCTTCTTGTGGCCTTCCAGGATCTGAAGTGGGCTACAAAAAAGCTGGGGAGGGACTTCTGAGGCTGTGAGTGCCAGGACTAGAGAGAATGAAGCAAAGCTGGAGGTGGGGAAATTCAGGCTGGATGTGAGGAGGAAGTTGTTGAGCAGGAGAGTGGTGAGGGGCTGGAAGGGGTTGCCCAGGGAGGTGGTTGAGGCCCCATGGCTGGAGGTGTTTCAGGCCAGGCTGGCTGAGGCTGTGGGCAGCCTGCTCTAGCGTAGGGTGTCCCTGGGCATGGCAGAGGGCTTGGAACTGGCTGCTCCTTGTGGTTCCTTCCAACCCTGACTGATTCTATGACGCTAATTTTAGTGCTCCACACTCCTCTCTATTCTCCAGTTTCATTGGTAAGAATGTTCCAGTTCCTTGCTATTTGTGCTTGAAGTGCTTTATTGGTTTTGGCTTGAGCAGTAATGCAATTTAATTTCTGATATCAGCTAAGGAAATTTCAGGAAATAGATTAAATATTCTTCACTTCTCTGTTTTGACAAAGTTTCCATCTTCACTTTCCCCCAGGTCAAATTAAATGATCTTCTTCACTGGCTCAGTAATGCCAACAAGAATCAGGTCTCTTCCTTTGTCACCCCCAAAGGGATTGGTCTTGACACTTAGAGATACAGAATTTGGCTTTCATATTGGATTCATGCTTCTCTGGAAAAAGAAAAGCAGGTCAGGCTTGCTGCCAGATGGACTCCAAGTGGAGGAATCCTGTGTCACACATGGTTGCTGCAGCACCTTAGTGCTCACACTGCTTACTCCCACTAACCTTGCTCCCTAACCTCTTGGCTGCACCTCTATTCTTCCTGAGAACTGGGGAAAGGGTGAGAGGGGCTGGGGGAGGTTTTGGGGTGGTTTGAAAGCCCCTCCTGGGGACTCAGGTTTCTGGGAGGGGAGTTGTGCTTTTGTATTGTTTACCCTTTGTATATTTCTGTATATAATTGTATATAACTGTATATATTGTAAATAGCTGCTTGTAAATTCTGCTAGCTGTAAATAAATTGCTTCATCTATATTCCCAGGGTCCGTCTGAGTTAGCTGGGTACTTACAAAGTGTGGGGGGGCAGGTAAGAGCCCAAACCATCACATCCTGGTGGCTGCGGCTGGTGGAGAGATGAGAGCTTAGAGGGGACCCCCCGAGGACCCCTCCCCAGCTATTGGGGACCCCCCCTAGGGACCCCACATCCCCCCCCAGGGACCCCCAATCCCCCCCCAAGAAGAGACCCCAAATCTCCCCCTAGGGACCCCAAATCCCCCCCAGGGACCCCCAATCCCCCCCCCAAAGAGACCCCAAATCTCCCCCTAGGGACCCCCAAGTCCACCCCCAGGGACCCCTCCCAAATCTTTCGCAGGGGCCCCCCCATGGGGCCCCCCAAATCCTTCCCCAGGTTGTCCCCCCCAGGGACCCCCAAACCCCTCCCCAAGACCCCTCCAAAGCCACCCAAGGACCCCCAAATCCAACCCAAGGACACCCCCAAAGACCCTCCCATGGACCCCCAAACCCGTCCCCAAGACCCTCCCCCAAGGACACCCCCCCCAGAGACCCCCAAAGACCCACCAGGTCCCCCCCAAGGAGCCCTCCAGGGACCCCCAAACTCCTCCCAAAGACCCCCCCCAGAGACCCCCAAATCCCTCCCCAGGTCCCCACAAAGAACCCTCCAGGGATCCCCCCAGAGACCCTCAAGGACCCCCCCAGAGACCCCCAAATCCCTCCCCAGGTCCCCCTCGAAAACCCCCCCCAGAGACCCCCAAACCCCTCCCCAGGTCCCCCCAAAAGACCCCCCCTCAGAGACCCCCAAATCCCTCCCCAGGTTCCCCCCAAAGATCCCCCCCAGAGACCCCCAAATCCCTCCCCAGGTCCCCCCCAGGGACCCCCAAACCCCTCCCAGGCCTCTCCCACCCCCCTCAGGCCCGGGCCCCGCGGCCTCGCCCCCAACTTTGACCCCTCAGGACCCCCCCCCCCCAAAACTCCCCCCACGGCCTCCCGGACCCACCCCTCAAAACCAGGCCCTTGCCCCCTCCCCCCGCCGGGTATGTGTCCCTGCCCCTCCTCCTCCTCCCCTCCCTGTTCCCTCCAGGCCGCTGGGGACGCTCCAGGCCCTCCCCCCACTGACCCCCGCCCCCCCGCAGCGGCGACCCCCACCCCACACGGACCTCTCCCCCCCACTCACGACCTCCAGGGCCCAGACGCAGCTCGCAGAGGGTCGCTGCCAGCCTGCGGCGAACGGTGGCGACTCGGTGAGGGCATCACCAGCTTGCTGCGGGCAGCGCCAGGACCGCGGCGTTGAGCGCCATATTGGTGAGGTCACCGCCGGCTTGCGGCGTTTCGGCGCCGCATTGATGAGGTCACCGCCAGCACGTCGCTCTCGGAGCCATATTGGTGAGGTCACGTCCAAACCGTCGCGCTCGGCACCATCTTGGTGAGGTCACCGCCGAGCCTGCGCTGCCGGCGGCGCCGTCGTGGTGAGGGCACTGCCAGCCTTGGAGCGGGCAGTGCCATCTCACGGGTGGAGGCGCCAGCTTGCAGAGGGTCGCTGCCAGCCTGCGGCGAGCGGTGGCGACTCGGTGAGTGCATTGCCAGCTTGCTGCGGGCAGCGCCAGGACCGCGGCGTTGGGCGCCATATTGGTGAGGTCACCGCCGGCTTGCGGCGTTTCGGCGCCGCTTTGATGAGGTTACCGCCAGCACGTCGCTCTCGGAGCCATATTGGTAAGGTCACGTCCAAACCGTCGCGCTCGGCACCATCTTGGTGAGGTCACCGCCGGCTTGCGGAGTATCGGCGCCGCTTTGATGAGGTCACCGCCAGCACGGCGCGCTCGGAGCCATATTGGTGAGGTCACGTCCAAACCGTCGCGCTCGGAGCCATATTGGTGAGGTCACTTCAAACCCGTCGCTCTCGGCGCCATCTTGGTGAGGTCACCGCCGAGCCTGCGTTGCCGGCGGCGCCGTCGTGGTGAGGGCACTGCCAGCCTTGGAGAGGGCAGTGCCATCTCACGGGGGGAGGCGCCAGCTTGCAGAGGGTCACTGCCAGCCTGCGGCGAGTGGTGGCGACTCGATGAGGGCATTGCCAGCTTGCTGCGGACAGCGCCAGGACCGCGGCGTTGAGCGCCATATTGGTGAGGTCACCGTCGGCTTGCGGCGTTTCGGCGCCGCTTTGATGAGGTCACTGTCAACTCGTCGCGCTTGGCGCCATATGGATGAGGTCACTTCCAGCCCGTCGCGCCTGGCGCCATATTGGTAAGGTCTGTGCAGCTCGTCGCGCTCGGCGCCGTATTGAGGAGGTCACAGCAAGTCCGTCGCCCTCGGTGCCATATTGGTGAGGTCATCTACAGCCTGTCGCGCTCAATGCCATCTTGGTGAGGGCAGTGCCCACTCGGTGAGGGCAGTGCCAGCTTGCAGATGGCCACTGATGGGCTGCGGCGGGCGGTGGCGACTCGGTGAGGGCCTCAGCAGCGCCCCCAGGCCAGGCTGCAGTGCTCCGGGGACAAGCTGAGGGCCTGAGTGGGCACTGGGGGGCGCTTGGCGGGGACGGGGAGGGGTTAGGGGATTAGTAGGGGCATACAAGGAGGTGAGTGGGGGTCTCTGGGAGGCCAGTGGGCGGGTCTGCGGGTTCCTGGGAGGTCCCTAGGATGGTCTGGGGGTCCCTGAGCCCTCCCCCTGCAGGCTATGGGTCTCCCGGGGGGCTGGAGGCCTGCGGGGGTGGTCTCCTACTTCCTGGAGCTACTGGGGCTGTGCTGGAGACCATCGAGCGCTTCGGAGGGGCAGGGCAGGGGCAGGCCCCGCCCACACCAGAGGACGCACCAATCAGCTGCTGACCCTCCCCATCCTAACCAGTTTCCCCCCCCCAATAAAGCACCAAACTCCGCCAGGTGGACCCTGCCTTCATTTATGCAAATGAGGGGGCGGGGCACAGGGGTGACCATGCCCACGGCCCCCACAGGACCCACCAATCAGCTGCTGACCCTCCCGGTAACCCCTCCCCAACCCCCAACACATCTCCAAGGTATCTGAAAGGGACCTGCAGCAAAGCTGGAGGACTGTGTAAAAGGGCCTGTGCTGATATTCTGTGCATTTAAAAGGATTGCAGTGAAGCTGCTCCAAGAAAAACTTTAGAGACTGAAGAAATCAAAAAACAAACTGCCAGATTCCCTCACACAACTTTCTACATGACCTCAGCAAACCCCTTTCACTTCACATCACTTCTGACACCCACTCTGGGAGCTGTATACTCCTTCTCTCCCTGAAGCCGGGAGAAAGATTTGGTGAACGTGGCAGCACATGGCAGAGGTTCAAGACTTAAGCAGACACCTGATTGCTATCACAGCTCAGAAACGACTGAGACACATGCCCTCCTCCTAAACCTAGCAGTTAGGAAGTGTTACAGCTGCACCAGATCACACTGGGATCTGCTTCTTGCACAGGATGCAGCAGATTCTGGTCCATAGCTCAGAGAGGATTGCTTAGCTACTGCTGTTTATAAACACGAACAAAAAACAACCACAAAAACAAAGGCTCAGAGTTGGAAATAGTTCTCAGCAGTGCAGCAAATTCCCTTTCTTTTATTCCATAGAGAGGTGCTGCAGTGACCTCAGGGGTTTTTAAGTCAAAAGCTGCTTGTTAGAATCATAGAATCAGTCAGGGTCAGAAGGGACCACAAGGACCTAGTTCCAGAGACACTTCACACTAGCCTGAGCCAAAATTAGAATGGTAGGAAAAAAGACAAATCACAAAACATAGGACTGCCTTAACTGTCCTGCATTGTAGCTAGCAGCACCAAGTCCAAATCAATTCAGAGCCTTGGCACTGTTTATCCTTGAAGATTTTAACCCTGGACACAAAGGAGTCCTGCTCTCAGGCATGGGATTACAATAAAAGTGACTCAAATGACTAAAAAGGGTAACACAAATGCCTTTTACTGACCAATCTCTCTACATGTTCCTATGATGCTCCACTAACTCCCTCCTTCAGAGTAGGTAACAGTCTCCAACAGACATTGCACCAGCAGCTACCTTGAAGATCTGTAACAAGCTGAGTGAAGGGCTGCAAAACAAATTCACCTCCTTCAGAAAGCTTCTCATCAGTTACACAGAGGAGTCAGAGCCTGCTTCCATTCACATCTTTCTTTATCAAGTTCTACTGTGGAGTCAGAAAACTTGAAGTTCACTTAGTCACAGGTTAAGTCGACTCTGCTGTTGGTATCCAACCCCATGCTGCTGGCTGAAGCAAAGTATTCCAGGGCTTGAAGTTGAGACTGCAACACGAGAGACCTCCTGTGCCAAGTGCTGCTTTGGGTTTCTGGGGTTGGGGTCAGGAGGGGATGGGTGGCAGGTGGCTGACTTCTGTTTTCTGCAAACAGAAACAGGCTAAGGTAATTGTGCACTGCAGGATTTCATTTTGTATTTACCTCTTGATCTCAACCCAGAGGGTTCTTCCTTGGCTGTGTTACTTTTGCCTCACTTCTGTGTTGGAGGGAAACAGGAGGCTAACCCATGACAGCACTGCAAGTTGTTCAGGCACTGGGAAAACAATTCAACAGGCCCCTGTGTTCCAGGAGGTTTATCAAGTAGCCTGCCAACATTTTCAGGTGCTAAAGAACTAATGAACATTCCATTTAGGAAACAGCTCCCTCATCTCATAGCAAGCAAACATTCCCGACTGTCACTAATCCTATGAGCTGATAAAAGACTTCATTGAATGGTTTAGGTTGGAAGGGACCTCAAGGATCATCCAGTCCCAACCCTCTGCTCTAGGCAGGGATACCTCCCACTACAACAGGCTGCTCAAGGCCTCATCCAACCTCAATTCATATTCATTTACACCAAAGTTGAGAAAATAGAAAGGTCTGGGGGAGTTGTTTGGCTTTGGCATCAAACCAATGCACAACAGGTAGAATGGGACTTCTTGGGGAAACTAAACTGTCTTTAGCTATGAGGCTGAGAAAGACTTTTCCTATCTCTTCAGCCTTCATTTCACCTGACTCTGTGTTCAGCTGGGCTGTGTTAGGAGCAGTTCATCACATGCAGCAAGGCCAAGGGGCACTACCTTGATCTCGCTGGCAATGACCAATTCAAAACTCTCCAAACAGTGTTACAGAGTTGTTACCTGCAAAGTTCTTTCAGTTGCACTTGCTCTTTGTTTATCTATTAAAGACAACCAAGAGAACATCCATGGGTTGGGGATTTTCCCCCCCTGTCAATTTCTGAGGGGCCTGGAGTTACAGGCAAGCCCAAACCACCGTAACGCAAACCAAAAGGTCCTCTCTCGTGATGACAATGACCAACAAATGACTCCCTTCAATAAATAAGCGATTTGGGAAATTCCAGAGAGTACTTTTGCTAAACAAGTTAGTCTCTTTTCTCTTCCATGAGGTCTTTCTGTTGAAGCTCAGCATCTGAAAGCTCTGTACCTCTTCCCTGCCCTCCTGCCGCTGCCCTCCACCTTTCCCCGGGCAGCCCCTGCCGTCCTGCCCCCACTCTCTGCCTTCCCCCGGGCAGTCTCTGCTGCTTTCCTCCTCCTCCTCCTCTCCACTCTACGTTACCAGCTTCTGCTCCATTACCAGTTCCATTACCAGCTGCTGCTGCTGCTGGTCCGTTACCAGCTCCAGTTGGTGCTCCTGCTCCATCTTTGCATCCATCGCAGAACCCAGAGCAAAACCTTCGAGGATCCAACCTCCTAGAGAAACCTCAGCCTCAGTAACAACACAGACTTAGCACCCGTGAGCTAAGGTGGATGTTGCAGTGGGTCAGTAGCCCAGCCCTAAGGTGGCCCTAGCTAGCCGGGGGACCAGCCAGGCCCCCCGGCCTTTGAAACCCTCCACCACGCACCCAGTGCTCACCTGAGGGGCAGGTGTCAGCACCAAGGTGCCAGCTGCTGTTTGGTGGTGCTCAGCAATAGGACAAGTAACAACAGACAGAAGCTGCTCCGCCTCACCAGGAGCAGAGATTTCTTGTCTGAGAGGCTGACAGAGGACTGGAACAGACTGAAACCAAAACATTGCTCAGAACACAAAAGAACCTCTGAAGCGATGGCAAAAAGCTCAAGGAAAAGAGGTTGGATTTTCATGATTCTGTCCCTTAAAATATGTCAGACTAACAGAAGAGTGAAAAATGTGAAATTAATGCAGGTGGAACAATTAGAACTATGGCAGACATGATTGGCTATTTTAATCAAGAAGTTCATTTGGTTTAAGCCTAGTTCTAAATAGTGACAATAGATACACTAGGCACAGCATAGCAACAAGCTTACATCAAAGTATTTCTGAAGCCTCTGCAACTCAGTCCTTCTTGACTGACAAGAGCATCACCTCACTGAATAAGCAATAAACTCTACCATTACAGCAGCCTTGGCCTCATAGATGACTCTCTTGCTTCGTTGCAGAAGTCCATCACCAGCCTGTGCCTGCAATGTCAAATGGAACCATGTCAAAACTGCTGACACTTTGCACTTATGATCCCAACAGTTCATTCTTCAGACCTCCCAACCCTGAAGTCCCTTAAGAAGGAAGTGAAAAGCAATTGCTCTTGCATTTCATGCTGCCCAGACGCTCCCAGCTCCTCCAGTAAGGCTAAGCATTCCAACAGGCTCATGCCAAACTCTCCCACTGTTGTTTGAGACCATCACAGCAAACTAACAGCAAGTTGCTGCTCTCCTCTCAGACCACAGAGGCTGCCTAGAGAGTCGACGTCCCTGCAGCTGCTCAAGAAAAGCCTGGATGAGGCACTTAGTGCCATGGTCTAGCTGACTGGAGAGGGCTGGGGGCTAGGTTGGGCTGGATGAGCTTGGATGTCTCTTCCAACCTGGCTGATTCCATGATTCTAAGTGTACAAATACCCCAGCTGTGTGCTTTGAACCTTGTAAATAAGCTTTCTGCAGACACTGAATGATAAGAAACAGGTTGGTTGTAGTTATTAACAATCTTTGCCTGGATACCAACATTAATATTGATTATTAATTTTGCATCACTCATAATGCACCCTGGGAGGTCCCTAGGAGGGTCTGGGGGTCCCTGGGTGGGTTTGAGGGTCCCTGAGAGGTCCCTAGGAGGGTCTGGGGGTCCCTGGGAGATCCCGGGGAGGGTCTGGGGGTCCCTGAGCCCTCCCCCTGCAGGCTATGGGTCTCCCGGGGGGCTGGAGGCCTGCGGGGGTGGTCTCCTGCTTCCTGGAGCTGCTGGGGCTGTGCTGGAGACCATCGAGCACTTCGGAGGGGCGGGGCAGGCCCCGCCCACGCCAGAGGACGCACCAATCAGCTGCTGATCCTCCCCATCCTAACCAGTTTCCCCCCCCAATAAAGCACCAAACTCCGTCAGGTGGACCCTGCCTTCTTTTATGCAAATGAGGGGGCGGGGCACAGGGGTGACCATGCCCACGGCCCCCACAGGACCCACCAATCAGCTGCTGACCCTCCCGGTAACCCCTCCCCAACCCCCAACACATCTCCAAGGTACTCAAAGGCAGAGCCTGATATTGAAATGTATGCAAATGAGGGAGGCAGAAAAAGCGGCAAACCACGCCCACCACAATCCACCATTTAGCAGCCACCTCCTGAACTCCTCCTCCAAAGGAAGCTCCAAATCTGTCACCATATTATTAGTTACTGTGGGTGGGAGCAGGGCCGAGGGGGCGGGGCCAAGCACAGCATGGGGGAGAGGGCGTGGCTACGGAAAGGGCGTGGACTAGACACAGCATGGGGAGAGGGCGTGGCTATGGAGGGGGCGGGGACTAGACACAACATGGGGAGAGGGCGTGGCTATGGAGGGGGTGGGGAATAGGCATTGCACTGAGGGGGCGTGGATAAGGAAAAGGGGTGGGGAGCAGACACAGAACAGGGAAGGGGCGTGGCTCAGAAAGAAAGGGGCGGGGACTAGACAGCAAGGGGACAGGGGGTGTGGCTATGCAAATAAAGAGGCAACCAGAGCCAGGCAAGAAAGGCCAGGGAGGGGGCGTGGCTCCGCAGCCCGGAGGGCGTGGCTCCACGAGCCCACTCCTCCCGCAGCAGCAGACCCCTGCAGTGCCCTAGAGACATCTCCAGACTCCTACAGACAACTTCAGACCTTTCAAAGGTGTCTGCAGACCCTTACAGACCCCTGCAAACTCTTCACACCCCTAAGACCTCTACACACAGCCACAGCCTCCTCTGCAGAGCCCTGCAGCCCACTCCAGACCTTTAATGGATTCCTACAGACACTTAACAGATGCCTGACAGAGTTCCACAGACCCCTGCAGACCTTTACAAGTTGCCTGCAGACACCTGCGGGCCCAGAACAGAAACCTCCAGACACCTGCTGAATGCTACAGACACTTGCACACCCCTCCAGCCTCCTAGAGACCTCTAGGGACCCCTCCCGACCTTACCATAGACCCCTGAAGACCCCTACATGTCTTTAAGAGGCCCCTAGAGACCCCCAAACACCTCTACAGACTTCCAGAGAACCCTGCAGACCCCTAAAGACCTCTACAGACACCTCGAGACCTTTGCAAGGCACCTCAAGACCTTCACAGCCTTTTGAGACACCTACAGCACCACAGACACCTCTAAAGACCCCTAACCACCTCCACAGACTTCCAGAGAGCCCTCCAGACTCCTAAGTGTACCTACAGATGCCTCCAGACCCCCGCACACCTCTGCGCACTCAGAAAAGCCTCCAGGCCTCTTAGAAGACCCCTGCAGACATCTGCAGACCTGGGCAGACTTCTAGAGATGCTTGCACACCCCTGCAGACACCGACACGCTCCTCCTGGCCTGCAAGCTCACACCATGTGCTCGCACTCAGCTTCTCCCCAGCACCCCCAGGGCTGCTCTTTATCGCCTCCACCCCCAGCCCGCGGTGACAGGCAGGCTTCCTCCCGCCCACACGCAGCACCCTGCCCTTGCTCTCCTGGAACCTCACAAGCTTTGCCTGGGCCCAGCTCCCCTGCCTGCCCAGGTGTTTCCCGGATGCCATCCTGCCCCTCTGCTTTCTCCCTAGCACCACTCAGTTTGGGGCCATCTGCAAACATGCTGCCAGTGCACCTCTATCTCATTTGGGACACTCACAGTTTAGAAACACTGGACAAAAGTGTCCTGGAGCCAAAGAACTCCTTCACTGAATGCAGACACCTACAGACCCCTCCACACCTTTAACAGACCACTGCAGCCCACTGCAGAGGCCTCCAGACCTCCATAGACCCATTAAAAGGCACCTCCAGACCCAGGCAGACCTCTACAGAGAACTAACAGAGCCCTGCAAATCCCTACAGGCATCTACGGACCCCTGCAGATCCCTGCAAAAACATACAGACCCCTACAGAGCTCCCCACACCCATCCAGACCCCTCCAGATATTTAACAGACCCCTGCACACATCTACAGACCCCTCCAGACATTTAAGAGGTGCCTGCAGACCCCTGCAGCACCCTAGAGACATCTACAAACAACTTCAGACCTTTCAAAGGGGTCTGCAGACCCTTAGAGATCCCTGCAAATTCTTCACACCCCTAAGACCTCTACACACACCCACAGCCTCCTCTGCACCTCTACACTACCCTGCAGCCCACTCCAGACCTTTCATGGATTCCTGCTCACACCACGGGAAAAAAAAAAGTAGCCTTTCTCTGGTAAGGAAGTCATAAAGGAAGGGACTGACACTGGAAAAGGAGAGACTCAGAACGGACATTGGGAAGAATTTCTTTACAGAGAGGCTGGGGAGACACTGGCACAGCTTGCCCAGGGAGGTCCTGGACGCCCTCTCTCTGGAGGCTGGAGCCAGGCTGGCCTTGATCCCTTCTCCCAGCGAACAAATGACAGCATGAGAGGAAATGACCTCAGGTTGCACCAGGGAAGGGTTAGGCTGGACAGGAGGAACAGTCTTCTCCCCAGAAGAGGTCTTAGGCCCTGCAACAGGCTGCCCAGCACAGTGCTGGAGTCCCCATCCGTGGGGGAAGCTAAAAGTCCTACAGCTGTGCCGCTCAGGGACATGCTTTAGGGGTGACCTGGCAAGTGCTGGCTTAAGGGCTGCACTGGATGATTTGGAAGCTCTTCTCTAACAGCAACCACTCCATGCTTCTACTCATCTGAATAGGTGTAACTGACTGCCAGAAGGAGCACAAACTCGACAGAAAGCTTTACCTGACCCAGACTCTTTTGCCACCTGCATCTCGTGGGGGATGTTCCTCAGCATCTGCTCCTCCGGCATGAGCTGGTGCTTGGCTGAAACATCCTGCTGCCTGGGGAAATGGCCATGCTGCTTCTGATGCTCCTTCAGCTCATTTCATGCTTGCTGGAGAGACCTGCAGAATTCAACAGCAGCAAAGATTTACACGGAGTGGCTTTGGAAGCAGCAGCTGCACATTTGCAGCACAGTCTCCTGGCTGCAAACAGCTTGAGTGCAGGCAAATCCATCCATGCAGCTGAACACAACTGCTCTTTTGGAAAGGTCAAGTGCTGCAAGAGACAACAAAAGGCAGAGTGCAAGCAGCACTCAGATGCTCCTCACAGTTACCTGTGCTGGGCTGCCAGCTTCCGCTCCAGCTTCTGCCAGCACCGGACAGCTGCTTCCTTCGGACAGCCTGCTCAAAGCCTGCCTTGGCCTGCACAGCACCATCACCGCACACCACTGCGGGCTTGTACTCTCCAAGCACCTGAAGAGGACCAAGAGAAAGAGAATGAACCACTTCTTGGTAATCTAGGGTGGGAAAGATTCCCTTTCTAAAGAAATCATTCACTTCAACTTTACTTGGTGCTAGCAAGCAGCTGTGGCAGTGAGACACTGGAAAAGACTGCCTAAGGAGGCTCCAAGCTTAGCAGTGTTCAAAGGCAGCTGGGATGGGACCTTCAGCAGCCTCATCTACTGAGAGGTGTCCCTGCCCACAGCTGGGGGTTGCAACAAGATGATCTCTAAGTTTCCCTCCAAGCCAAACCATTCTAGGATTCTATTTCTCTGAGTCAGGCCACCAGGGTTTGCTGAAGAAAGGCTGCAGAACTCCTTTCAAACGCAGCTGAAAATCTTTGCTCCAAGGCAGACTCTTGAGAGAAGGTTCAACACTCCTCAGGAAAAACATGGAAAAAGGGAGGAGGGAAGGGGAAAAAGGAGGGCGAAAAGGGAAAAAACGAGGAGAGAAAGGGGAAAATGAGGGAAATGAGGGGGAAGAAAGGGAGGAAAGGGGGGAAAAGGGGAGGGGGAAGGAAAAAAGGAGACTAGAAAAGGAAAAAGAAGAGGAAAAAAGAAGTAAAAAAGAGAAAAAAGAGAAAAGGAAACTGGCAGAGTTGTAATGAATACGGGACGGCAAGTCGAGCACGCAACCTGCTCTAAGTGTGATCACAGAGCCCAGGAGGGTAGCGCTTGGAAGGGACCTGTGCAAAGCTACCAGAGCAACCCCCCTGACACAGCAGCACCAAAGAGCCCAGCACATGTGGCCCAGGGACACGTGCAGACAGCGCCGCCAAGGCTACTTACGGCAGCTGCGGTGAAACGCGTCTCAGATGCGGCGCCGCTGCCGAGCAACTCACCTGCCCAAACTCCTCTGCTGCGAGAGAAAAAGAAGGCAGCTCTGCCGGGGAACGCGTGAGGCTTCCCTCCGTCCCGAAAGGCCCTGCCTGCCTGCCGCTCTGTGCTCGCCGCCATTCCATTGCAGCCGGCTCAGCGTCACTTCCGCTCCCTTCGGCTCCACCCGCGATGCTCCGCCCCGCTCCCACTGCCGCATGCGTCCGACTGCGGAGCCCTAGCGGCCCGCCCCCCCGAGCGCCGGCCCGCCCCCCGAGCGCCGGCCCGCCCCCCCGAGCGCCGGCCCGCCCCCCGAGCGCCGGCCCGCCCCCCCGAGCGCCGGCCCGCCCCCCGAGCGCCGGCCCGCCCCCCCGAGCGCCGGCCCGCCCCCCGAGCGCCGGCCCGCCCCCGGAGCACCGCACCGCCCCCACAGCGCCGGCCCGACGCCGGTGCCTGCCGCTTTTAACTGCTCACAAATCCAAACAAGTTCGAATCTCTCCCTCCCACCCCTCACCTTCCCCTCCTCTCCTCCCCTCCCCTCAGCTTTCAGGCACTTCAATCGTGCACGGCATTTAGAGACGAGGCAGGAAAACGGGCGACCGCCGCGGCTGAGGAACTGCAGTGTGGACAAGCAAACACACGGTGACAGCACTGAGCACCGGCGCCACACCACACGCCGCTCTGCAACTGCAGTACCCACGTGCAAACACAGGGGGGCAGCACAGACAACCGAGAGCGCCTCTGCGCCCGGCTGGGGGCAGCGCCTTCAGCCCAGCGCCGCTCTGCCTATTGGCTTTGCAAACAGCACACCGCACGCAAGGCACAGCCCATGCTCTGCCACTCCTACACACTCAGTTTATAGGGACAGCTCTAAACTCCAGCTGGGGCTACTCAGGACTTCCTTGATTTACTCTTGAGGCATTTAGAGACAGCAGAGGAGACACAGGGGGATCTGCTGACACCAGAATTTATGCCGTTCTGCAGTAGCTAGAGGAAAAACAGCTCTTCTCCTCCTGGAGCACCTCCCACTAACGCAGTCTGCAGTGTGTTTTAATCCCCTCCAAGAATTCTCAGGCCCTTCAAACGTGCAGGGCTGCAAGCACCCTTGCAAGGGAGGCTGCCCCCACCCCTCACTCTGCTGCATCATCACAGCCCACACCCCCCCTATGGCATCAGGCAAGCAAAGACAGAGACAAGGACAGCTGACAGGCTCTGCTCCTTCTTCTCCACCCAAGCCAGGGACATCCTTCTGCCTAACTTTTGCACCTCTGGCACATGGCTGAGCCCCGGCTGCTTTTCCCTTCTAGCAGAGCTGCCGCACACGGCTGCAGCTCCCACCCTCTCGCATGCCCCCCAACATTTACTACCCTGACATCACCCTGCAGGCCCTGCACTATCACTGGCAGCCACGACTCTCTGCTGCCTCTTGCTCTCATACATTAAACCATGGGATGCTTCCAGCTCTCAGAACCTCTGCCACTCCAAGTCCTTTCTGGGGGCACTGCAAGAAAAGAGAGACAAAGGTTACTGCTGTCCAACAGCTCCACTAAGAGCCCAGGCTTCGGGAATTACGGGGAGCACCGTCAGGGACTGGGGTCACTGGGAGCACTGGGAGGCAGCGGCTCTTACTGGCAGCGCTGGCAGAGACTGGGCAAGAGCCACCATAAAACTGCATCTCACTTTTGCAGCCAAGGCGGCAACAAAACCCACCCTCCTTTTGTGGAGCAGCCAGAGAAAGAGGCTTGAGTGCATCCCTGCTGCTCAATGCTGATTGCATCACAGCATCACAGAATTGGCAGCATTGGAAGGGACCTCAAGCATCAGCCACTTCCAACCCCCCCTGCCACGGGCAGGGACACCTCGCACGAGAGCACATTGTCCAGAGCCACATCCAGCCTGCCTTTAAAAACTTCCAGGGATGAGGCTTCCACCACCTCCCTGGGCAGCCTCTTCCAGTCTCTCACCACCCTCATGCTGAACAACACCCTAAAAAGTCCCTCCCCAACTTTCCTGGAGCCCCCTTCAGATGCTGCAAGGCCACAAGAAGGACTCCTCAGACCCTTCTCCTCTCCACACTCAACAACCTCAGCTCTCTCATCCACCCTCTCAAAAAACAAAACATTGACAATTAAGAGGTTCAGATGAAAATTTCCCAACCTGATTTTCAACAACCAAACTCTTGCCTGAATCCTCTGCTTGCCACAGGCAGGCAGGCAGGCAGGAAGTTGGAAGCTCCTCTGCTTCAGGCATTCTGGGCTCCGGCCACAAGCTCTCGGATCCTGAGGCCACAGAATGTGCTCTCTGTCCTGAGGGGGAAAGAACTGCTTCAGACTTTCTCAGCACTTGAAATATTTTAATTAACAAGCTAAAAAAACCCAAACTGGCTTGGCGCAACCTGGGCTAGTGGAAGCTGTCCCTGCCCAGGGCACAGGGGCTGGAACTAGATGACATTCTGTGATTCTGTGAATCACTGAGCCTGGTCTTTTGTCTCTTCAATTGCCCAGCTGTGGGTGGTGCGTCACAGAGCAGCCTTTCCCCTGCTGTCTTCACTTCATTTGGCCATCCTTTTGCATTTTCTAGTTTAATATGTGTTATATGATCAGAAGAATTGCAACAAGCTATGTCAGATTTTCTAATGGCAAGGAAATAACCAGGCTGAGTTTCTTCCCTGAAGGGTTTGTGAAGCCTTGGATCAGTCTGCCAGGGGTACTGGTGGAGTCCCCATGCCTGGAAGGATTTAAAAGCTGTGTAGATGTGGTCGTGGTTCAGTGGTGACCTGGCAGTGCTGGGTTAAGGTTTGGTCTGGATGATTTGAAAGGTCTCTTCCAAAGCAAGCCCTTCTGTGTTATATGTTTTCGTGTCCACAGGTGGCAGCAGCCCCTTGGAGTTCAGGCTACCTTTGCACACCAGGATGCAAAACCAATTTGCTTTCCAGCATCACTGCAGCCCCAGACGAAAACAAAGCATCTCCCAGAAAACTGCTCAGCCAAAGCAGCAGTTCACCTTGTACCACTCAAGCAAAGCTGTCCCAGCCACAGCTGCTGGGCTGGCAACACAACCAGATGCCACCAGCTCACTCAGGCTCTTTCCCCTTATCTCTTGTCACTGAATGTTATCAAAACCTTTAGGCCTAGTCAAGAGTTTTGAAGTCTTTTATGAGCAGTGCAGATGAATAATGCAATCAGACTCTTCTTCGTGCAATCAGGATGGAAGCAGTGATCTCGTCTGAATTGGGAAAAACATGTGCCCAGGGGGAAAAAAAGGGAAAAAGAGAATGATGAAATAACAGTCCAGAAAACAGTTAACAGGAAAGAAAAAAACAACCAACAACTATTGTATCCTTTAAAGCCAGCAATATTTAGTGTCTGTCCTCCCTCTTCCTCCCTGGTTGAGCTTCAGAGGGGGTTAGGTGTGAGTGGAACCAGCAGGGGGAGTGGAGTGATGAAGTGGGGGTTCAGGGACAGCTGACAGGAGGCATGGCTTGTGTTTTCTTGGAAACTGAGGTGACAAAACTGCAGTTAGCTCAGGTAGGTCTCTGGGATGCCTAAGCCACAGAGAGAAACATTTCGTCATGTTCTTAAAAGGAGAAGACACCTGCAGTCACCCTCTCTTCATGGCCTTGAGCAGCCTGCTCTTGTTGAAGTTGTCCCTGTCCATGGCAGTGGGGAGTTGGAACTAAATGATATTTAAAGTCCCTTCCAACCCAAACCAGTCTATAATTCTATAATCATAAATGCCAGGACAGGAATCCACTCAGGTGACAAAGGGATGTGACATGAGTCAGTGCAGCCTCTGTTCCACACCTACTGCTTCCTTAGCACATTTCTCCCACCTGGTCCCTGATCTGTCATAGAATCATAGAATGGTTTAGGTTGGAAGGGACTTCAAAGCTCATTTAGTTCCAACCCCCTGCCACAGGCAGGGACACCTCCCGCTAGAACAGGTTGCTCAAGGCCTCATCCAACCTAGCTCTGAGTACCTCCAGGGAGGGAACATCCACAACTTCCCCGGGCAACTGTGCCAGTGTCTCACCACCCTCACTGCAAAGAACTTCTTCCTAACATCCAGTTTCAATCTCCCCTCTGACAATTTAAACCCATTCCTCTTCATCCTGTCATTACAAGACCTTGTAATTAGTTCCTCCCCAGCCCTCCTATAGCCCCTTCAGATCCTGGAAGGCAACTCCAAGGTCTCCTTGAAGCCCCAACTCTTTCAGCCTGTCTTCATAGCATAGCTGCTGCAGCCCTCTGGGCATCCTGGTGGCCTCCTCTGGACTCACTCTAACAATTCCATGTCCTTCTTGTGTTTGGGGCTCTGGAACTTCACACAGTGCTCCAGGTGGGGTCAGGTGTCCACCTGTTTGTAGTGAGACCTGGAGATTCATTGGTGCAAGCAGCGGGAGCACTGGCAAAACTTTATAGCTGCTCAGGAGAGCAGAGCAAAGGGGCAGAATCCTCTCCTTGTCCTACTGGCCACGCTGCTCTTGCTGCAGCCCAGCACATGGTTGTTGTCTGGACTGTACCCACACTGCCGGCTCATGTTGAGCTTTTCATCAACTGTCTCAGCTCTTCTCTGGATTTCTTCCCTCCAGTGCTATAGAGAGGAGTGGCTTTGGCTGAAGATGGCAGTTTTTGGCTGAAGATGGCAGCCTTTGCTCATTCATTGTTGTGAGCCAGAACATGAAGCTAATCGGCTGGCCCTCACCTAGCTGCTTTCCCAGTTCAACTGTACCCCAGGCAGAAGCAGGTCACTCATAAATCACAGCCACTCTGCAGGAGCCCAGAGACGCCAAAAGACAGTGATTTACTAGCATGCAGCAACACAACTGTCCTGTCTTTGCAGGGACAGGGAGACAAAGCAGGAAAGGCAGTACAGAGTGGACTTCTGTTTTCTTTAATCTGATTAAATGGTATCTTAGGCTGCACTGATGCATACATGGAATTAAATTCAGAGTGGAAATCCATCAAGAGTCATCATGTGCTGCTCATTTTTGGTGCTAAGTTAGCTCTGCTGCTGTCCTAAGAGCTTTGGTAACATGAGGATGCCCACAGCTGCTTCCTCATGGGCAAGATCTGGGTCCTATAGATCTTTACAGGAAGGAAAACTGAATGTGAAGAAGGCCCCAAAGGAATTCAGCAGGATACCAGGAGCTGAGTTCGTAGCCTTCTGGCATAGAAGTCTGTGTTTGAAGCTGCTCCTTTTTTGCAGCCTCAACCTGGCAGCACAGTGCTCAGCTGCTGTCTCCAGGAGGAGCAGCAGTTAGTGCCCATGGTGGCATTGTTTAGTTGACCTTTAATCAGCAGAATAAAAGAGTGCTTTTCATCACAGAGAATTACTGAGGCCTCCTAAATTAAGCTCATCTTCTGGATTTTCCTAATTTGTCTCTTGTGCTAGCTCCAGCTTCCAGGAGGAGCTGAATTGTGACCTTCCAGCCAGATTTCATTGTGTATTTTTTTCTGCTTCCTGATGGAGCCATCTATTATAAGAAGTCATCTTCTCTGTATCTCTGCTTGCACACTGTGATGGAGTCTCCTCTTCATTTCCTTTCATAGCCTAAATGGATCGAGCACCTTCCAGCTTCACTAGAGAGATGTTTCCCAGACTCGGAATCATTTCTACATCTCTTTTATGAACCATTCCCATTTTTCAGCATCCTCTCTGACCTGCAGATACCAGCGTCTGAATCACTATCCCAGCAAAGATCTGGTTAATGGGGGTGGATGGAGTGCTAAGCTTATTACATTAGATGTGTGAAAAGAAAGATTTGATTTTGAACTGCACCAGTTTGGCTGAGAAGAAAGAAGGATAACAGAATCATTGAGCTGGGGCGGCATTTCCTGAAAGGATTAAACTTCTGTCTGGGCAAGAACATCCACGCTCACATTAGAGAGGATTAGAGAGGAAGATAAATTCTGATGCTTCAGAGCATAAACCAATAGCTGGTGGAGACTACAAATAAATGTCTCCTTTGGGTAGGTTCCTCTAACTGTTTGCTGTGGAGAGAGCCTTACTTCTCTCACTGAAGCAGCTGGCTACAGCAAGAGCCAGAGCACAGGTCTAGAGGAGATCATATGTGGAGAGACACACACAGAGCAAGGGGAGACAAGGATTTAATCTTTCTGTACAAAACCTTTACATCACCTCCCTCTGCTCCCAGGCCTTCCTATGTACAAAGGCTAAGAAATCAAACTTGAGAAATCTGCATCAGAGCCTGCGTCCTCCCCACTGCATCGACCCAACGCTCCTCTGATCCCTGCTTGGCAAATCATCCCCACTTCTACTGTGCTCTGAAGCTTCCAGGTGCAAAATAAAACAGATTGGTCTGGAATCTGGAAGCAAATGAGCCAGGCTGCTTGCTCCAGGCTTCCAATTTAATAAATATGCATCTATGTCTACTGGACAGTCTGTCATTTGCCTTTAATAGAAATCATCTGCTCCTCTAATAATCATTAAACAAATTGACAGCACAATAGCCAAGGCCTCTCCTCTTGATGCCACCTGCAGCAAGGGTGAAAAAAATCCACTAACACCTTCTCAGAAAGGGCATTATTGTGCCTGATATGAATGCACACACGCTCTGTGTTGCACAGAACTAAACAAGTCCATGAAGGGAATAAATTGAAGGAGAATGCCCTTTATTTGTCTAATTAATGTATTTTAATATCAGGGTCATTTCTCATTTTCTCATGATGAGGATAATCATCTCTCATGCCTCCTGCAGTGCTCTCCTCTGCCACAGCAGAAGAGACCAACCCCACCTGGCTGCAGCCTCCCTTCAGGTAGCTGTAGAGAGCAATGAGATCTGCCCTGAGCCTCCACTTCTTCAGGATGCACACCCCCAGCTCCCTCAGCCTCTCCTCACAGGGCTGTGCTCCAGGCCCCTCACCAGCCTTGGTGCCCTTTTCTGGACATGTTCAGCACTTCAACATCTTTCTTACATTGAGGGGCCCAGAACTGGACACAGCACTCAAGGTGTGGCCCCAACCAGTGCCGAGCACAGGGACAGAAGGACTGCCCTGGCCCTGCTGGCCACACTATTCCTGAGCCAGGCCAGGATGCCACTGGCTGCCTTGGACACCTGGGCACACTGCTGGCTCATGTTCAGTTGCCAACCAGCACCCCTAGGTCCCTCTCTGCCTGGCTGCTCTCCAGCCACTCTGTCCCTAGCCTGTAGCACTGCATAGGGTTGTTGTGGCCAAAGTGCAGAAGCCAGCATCCACAGTCATAGAGTGGCTATGGTCACACCATAGGGCAGCAGTAAGGAGGGAGGGGGGAAAATAGTTTAAACTCCAGAAAATTACCTCCAGTATGACGAAATGCAGCTCTATTGGTGATTGAACAAGCATGGTAGGACAAGATCTACTGGTCACCTGAGGCATAATATGAGAGTTAGGCTGGAGGATGCAAGTGAAGAGTCTGAAATAGGTTGTAGAGGACTAAATTGGACCCTTGCTGTTTGTCTGGTCCTTATCTCTGCAGTACAAGAAGGTATCACTCATTTGCAGAGCTCTCCTTGTGTGTGCCTGCATGGAAGGGAAACTGCACATCCCCATTTTCCGAACAGGGAGGCAAAACAAAAGTAGTTCCTGAATTTAATGTTCTTCCCCTAGTTTATATTACCTGGACTCAGTGATATTCAGTGGGATTCACCCTGCAAGAAGCTGGCCCTTTCAGGACTGCAGCACCATCCCAAGAATTCAGCAACGCCATAGATGTGAAAAAGGGGACTGCAGGGTTTTTTTCAAAGGTGTCTAGTGGTTGGGAAGCTGCAGTGTCTTGATATCATCTGCATGACTCATTATCCACAACCTCAGCTTCAAGTGTTCAGAGGAAGACCTCAAGATCTTTTCTCCTCTTTTGGCACCGTACTGGAGGTCAACATCCCCAAAAAGTCAGATGGGAAGCTGAAAGGCTTTGCCTTTGTGCAGCTCAGCAGTGTCCTGGAAGCAGCCAAAGCTCTGAGGGGGATCAACATGAAAGAGGTCAAAGGTCGTCCAGTTGCTGTGGACTGGGCAGTGGCCAAGGACAAGTACAGAGCAATACAGGGAAACCAGCAAGAGGGGAGCAAGGAGGAAGTAGAGAAAAAGGGGAGGAAGAGCAGGAGAAGGTGGAAGAGGATCAGGAAGAAGAGGAGGAAGGAAGCAGTGAGGAGGAAGAGGAAGGAAGCAGTGAGGAGGAAGATAGTGA
This sequence comes from Pogoniulus pusillus, assembly GCF_015220805.1. Lineage (NCBI taxonomy): Eukaryota > Metazoa > Chordata > Aves > Piciformes > Lybiidae > Pogoniulus > Pogoniulus pusillus. The sequence continues at coordinate 6,224,043 of NC_087305.1, read as the reverse complement.
AGAGGAGGAAGATAGTGAAGAGGAGGAAGATAGTGAAGAGGAGGAAGAGAGGAGGAAAAGGGGGGGTCACCCCTAAAAAAACAACCCTAAAACGTCCCCCCATCGTGTCAGCGAGGGCAGAGCCGTTTTCATCCGCAACCTCTCCTTTGACACAGAAGAGGAAGCCGTGGGGGAGCTGTTGGAGCAGTTCCGGCAGCTCCACTACGTCTGCATCGTGCTGCACCCTGACACTGCGATACTGTGACTTTGGAATGCTGCAACCCAATCACTCTCATGCAGATCAGTGCCTCCTCACTGTGGCTATTACATCACCCAGAGTAATACAACAATGTGCCTGCAGTCGAGAACATCTCTATTGTTAGAAAATCAATTACTTTTCCTGGCCTGGACTGCAAATATTGGAGGTGACTAACTATCTTGTGATCTTTTTCACTCACAAACTTCTCTCTGTAGTAGGTGTATCACAGAGGTGGCAATAAAATCTGTAGCTGGTGGTTTGTGCACATTTCAGTATTGCTCTCCTGCAATTGAGCCTGGTGAATGCAAAGCAAATTTACATCAAGTTAAAGCCCAGGAAGATGCTATCCATACTATTAACTGCTTGTCACAGAGAGAGAGATGCATTTGGTACCCCTTGGGATTGCCATTTATCATTTTTACCTCACTGTAAAGCTGTAACAACTATTGTCTCTGAGCAGGAGCAGCAAGGATGATGTGTGCAAGGATGGAGTCCATCCATTTGTAGCTCAGCTTCTTGTGCTCATAGAACAGTCTGGACTGGAAGGGATCTCCAAAGATCATCCAGGCCAACCCCCTCAGGTGTCAGCTCATGTGGGCAGGTGGCCCCAGGAGATGCTCCACTGAGCTTGAACATCTTTTCAGGTCAGAATGAACAACTGTTAGGGAAAAAAACCCAAGCAGCACAATAGAAGAGACAGAAAAGAAAAAAAAACAACTAAACTATGTAAGTTCCAGTGTGTCCCACAGAGACTCACCTTCCTCTGTTAGCACCCCAGAGACCTTCAGAGATGAAGAGATAAAGAAGCTGAGCCTCACTGCTGGGGGCTGTCTACCTGAAAGGAGGCTGTGGAGGGGTTGATGCTGGTCTCCTCTCACAGGTCATTAGTGATAGAACAAGCCTCAGGCTGCCACTGGGTAGGTTTAGACTGAATATTAGGGATTTTTTTTTCCCAGAAAGAGTGGTCATGCACTGGAATGTGCTGCCCAGAGAGGTGGTGAAGTTGCCAACCTTGGATGTGTTTGGATGTAGTGCTTGGGTATATGGTTTAGGGTGAATCTTGTAGAGTAAGGATATGGGTTGGACTTGGTGACCCTGAGGGGCTTTGCCAACCTGAGTGTTTCTGTGATTCTGTTGTCCCAGCTCCAGGGTTCAGAAGCTGGAGGTGACAGGGGGAGCCCAGCTGAATATCTGGGTACTTTGCTGTGTTATTGCTATTTTCCTCTCATTTCTTCTTCACTCCAGATTTCAGAGCAGAAACAAAAGTCAGAGAAAAGGCAAGCTGTCAATAGTGCATTTGTGCCTGGATGAAGCAGCACCTTCAAGACAGGAGGAAGAAGAAATATGTCCTGTCAAAACAGCTGACCCAGGATAGCTGTTGTAATGCAAAATCCGAGCAAGCAGCCTGCTTTTACCCGGATTTAAATAGTCAAGACAAACTGCAGGGTGAGTGGTACACAGGAAAGGAGCATTTTGAGTGTACAGGTGCTGTGCTTCATTTCTACTACTATTTGTTTCAACCTGGCCACAGACAGCTGGTGCTTTACTGGAAGAGCAAGACTTTCAGAGGGAATGTACAGCCTGCCAGAGCACCACTAGCTTCAATTTCCTCTCCTTAATGGGCCAGAGGCAGCCGGAACAAGCATGCCCTGCTAGCTGGCTGCTGCAGTTCACTCTCTCTTTAACCCTGCTGCTGTTATCTAAACATCAACACAACAATCAAATGTCTCATTTGTCATCACCAGAAGCCTTTTTTTAGTATCAAATCAAACTGGTGAGCTGCAGGTACAAAGCCATCAGCTCCCACATCTCAGGCTAGTGACTGCCTGAGAAGAGGTTAGCCTCTAATCGCCACCCCCAGTTCATGTGAGGTGGTTTTCCACACCCCTATCCCTAATCCAGCTCTCTAGGAGAGTTCTGAGGTGGTTTTCCACACCCCCATACCTAACCCAGCTCTCTAGGGGAGTTCTGAGTCCTCCTTTGAAGGGAGGTTGAGCTGACACCATTCTGGTTTTGAAGTGACAATAAGCAAGAAGAGCAGACCTGTCCCTTCCTTTGTGTTCTACTTTTCTGGTGATCATTTATTATTTCAAGAGCTTCAGGAATTAGAACTATTACTCACCAAGGGCCTCATTAAGAGGATGTAATTAATTTCATTGATGAACAAAATAGATGTTTAAAATGTGTTTTTAAATATAATTATTTATGTTTGGGGTTTTTTGGTTTAGATGTGGGTGCTCAATTTCCTGGGTAAATACCAGGCCATAGAGATTTCACAGGGCTTGCATTTATAAACAGAATATTTCTAATGCACTAAGCTTAATAGAAGCCTGTCATAAGCCTTCCTTATACTCTTTAATGCAATGTAAAGTTTTATTACTTTTTAGTAATTAGAGTGTTTGTTTTGCAGAATTAATTAGCAGCTGGCTCCAACCTGAACAACTCATCCCTCTGAGCTTCTCTCCTTTAGCTATGTACTGACTCTGGGTCATTGGCATAATTAGCAGAGATTAAGCAAAAACCAAGCTGATTTGCTTGTGTTCTCCTGTACACTTGACAATAAACATATTTCCTCCTACAATATTCTACTTGGAGTTAGACCTTGGACAGGAAAGGGAATGCAATGAGCCTGGTGAAAGAACTAAATGCTGAGGTGCTTGGTTTGGGTTTTGTTTTGGTGGTTGGTTGGTTGGTTGGTTGTGGGTTTTTTTCCACACAGGCTGAAGTGTTTGAAAGGCTCTAGAGGAATTCTGTTCTCTACTTGGTCTAGGAAAAGAGAAAAATGTTGCAGGCTATTATTGTTCTTGTCCAAGAAAGTGTCCAACTCCACCTTGTTCTGGTTTTCACATGCACACATACTGATAGAACATGGGGGAACAGCTTTAGACTGGGATCACAGAATCGCAGAATCACAGAATGTCAGGGACTGGAAGGGACCTCCAAAGCACATCCAGTCCAACCGCCCTGCCAGAGCAGGAGCACCCAGGGCAGATCACACAGGAACACATCCAGGCAGGTCTTGAATAGCTCCAGAGAGGGAGATACTCAGCTCTGTGAGAAAGACCTTGGAGTGCTGGTGGGCAGCAAATTCCGCATGGGCCACCAATGTGCCCTTGTGGCCAAGAGAGCAAATGGCATCCTGGGGGTCATCAGGAAAAGTGTGGCCAGCAGGGCTAGGGAGGGTCTTCTGCCCCTCTACTCTGCCCTGGTGAGACCACACGTGGAATACTGTGTCCAGTTTTGGGCTCCCAAGTTCAAGAGAGACAGAAACCTGCTGGAGCAGGTCCAGCAGAGAGCCACGAGGATGACTGGGGGACTTGAACATCCCCCCATGGAGAGAGACTAAGAGCCCTGGAGGTGTTTAGTCTGGACAAGAGAAGGCTGAGATGTGATCAATGTGTACAAGTATCTGAGGGGTAGGGGGTCAAGCTCATTTTGGTGGTCAGCAGCAATAAGAGCAACAGGTACAAACTAGAATAGAGAAGGTTTCACCCCAACAGGAGGAGAAACTTCTTTCCTGTGAGGGCGGCACAGTCCTGTAGCAGGCTGCTCAGAGAGGTTGTGGAGTCTCCTTCTCTGGAGACTTTCCAAACCCACCTGGATGCATCCCTGTGTGAAGTCCACTGAGTGATGCTGCCTTGGCAGAGGTGTTGGACTGGATTATCTCTGGAGGTCACCTCCAACCTTTGAAGTTCTATGATTCTGTGAAACACCTCTTTCACTCTCAGCTTTTTAGGGTTTCAGCCCACATAGGATTAATTCTACAGACACTGTGCAGCTTTTTGCCTCTGACTTTAAAGCACTGGGAAATAAGTAGCCTTCAGGCTCTTCATTTCCACAGTGCTGGGCTGCTGCATTTTCCTGAGCCGCTCAGGCAGCTGAAGGTCTCCTCCACCACTTTTTCCTCTTTCTTCTGCAGACAGCCAATAGATCCATTCATGGAAACACAGGAATAGCTTTTGTTTTAAATACTAAAGCTGACTCTGCCAGCTAGGACAACTAAACTGGACCCTAAATCGATCCAGAGAGTTAATCTGGGACTTCTTTACCTTTTAAATATTCCCAGAATCACAAGGATGCCAAGAACTGATCAAAAAAGGTTCATTTCTCCTTTGGTGTAGCAGGGTCTCTGTTAGTGCACATCCTGATAATTACTGAGTGAGACTTTCAAACTGCCAAAAATACCTGGAGAATTTCCCCCTGGGCCATTCTGTGGAGGAAAAGGGAAAAGTGAATATTTAACATACTGTAGTCAATACTTTGTTTTAATCGTACCAGCCCTGCTGGAGAGCCTGAGCCAATCTGCAGTTTAGCAGTGCTGAGTCTTTCCATCTCAGCTCAAGCAACCCTATGCCTATTGCTACCTGACTCTAAGAAACATCAAACCTGTTCTCACATTATAGCACAGAAGATGCACTTCTCATTTCATGCAGTGAGGGAAACTACAGCTTCATCAGAGATTTGCTTGGCCTCAATGCTCATTTGGAGCTAAAGGCACTATGAGAGATCCATAATGAGAAAGATCTAATAGTTTAATGCATCCCTGCAAAGAACTGTAATTTGCTGAGAAATGGATAGGATAATATCAACCCTGAGATCAACTGGAAGTCGGGGTGGTAAATTTCACCTGGAAGTGTTGGTACCAAGGGATTCAATTAGGAGTGAGCGATGCAGTTCAGAAAGCCACAGAATCTGTTGCCCTGAGGGAAAACTCAGGTCAACTTTAATCAAAACTCTTAACAATCAGGTAAGTCGATTTTTTTTCTTCAGTTTTGATTCTTGCTTCTGGTCAGGACTCAATGGCACATCTTGGTGACATTAGTATCTGTACCCTCTGTCAGAGGGCAGGCGGGCTCTGCAGAGGGACCTGGACAGGTTGGACAGATGGGCACAGTCCAGTGCCATGAGTTTCAACAAGTCCAAGTGCCAGGTTCTGCACTTTGGCCACAACAACCCTATGCAGTGCTACAGGCTGGGGACAGAGTGGCTGGAGAGCAGCCAGGCAGAGAGGGACCTGGGGGTGCTGGTTGGCAGCTGAACATGAGTCAGCAGTGTGCCCAGGTGTCCAAGGCAGCCAGTGGCATCCTGGCCTGGCTCAGGAATAGTGTGGCCAGCAGGACCAGGGCAGTCCTTCTGCCCCTGTGCTCAGCACTGGTTAGGGCCACACCTTGAGTGCTGTGTCCAGTTCTGGGCCCCTCAATGTAAGAAAGATGTTGAAGTGCTGGAACATATCCAGAGAAGGGCACCAAGGCTGGTGAGGGGCCTGGAGCACAGCCCTGTGTGGAGGGGCTGAGGGAACTGGATGTGTTCAGCCTGGAGAAGAGGAGGCTCAGGGCAGATCTCATTGCTCTCTACAGATATCTAAAGGGAGGATGTAACCAGGTGGGGTTGGTCTCTTCTGCCAGGCAGCCAGGGACAGGAATAGAGGACAAAGCCTCAAACTGTGCCAGGGCAGGTTTAGGCTGGATGTTAGGAATAAGTTCTTCACAGAAAGAGTGACTGGCACTGGGATGGGCTGCCTGGGGATGTGGTGGAGTCCCCATCCCTGGAGGTGTGTAAGAGGAGGCTGGAGGAGGCACTTAGTGTCATGGGTTAGTGAATTAGAAGGGTTAGGTAATAGGTTGGACTTGCTGATCTCAGAGGTCTTTTCCAACCTGGTTCATTCTGTGATTCTGTAAAGCTCCACATGTATTTATTGTAAGTAAAGTCAGAGATCTCAAATGATATCCAGTGGTACCGGACAAGGTACATCAGCACTGTGAAACAGTGATTGAGCTACAGAGTGTCCAAGGGAAGCTTGAGGAACTGACTGATAAGAGGCAGCAAGACATTGTCTCACTTGAAAAAAAATATTGCTACAGGGAAAATGTAGGTCTTTGGCTCTTGACGGGGCGTCTCAGTGCTGTTGAAATCAAAATGATGCACAAGAAACTACTCAGTTCATAATTGAATTTCTGGAGTGAGTCCAGAGGAGGCCACCAAGATGATAAGAGGGCCCCTATGGGGGCAGGCTGAGAGAGTTGGGGCTGTTCAGCCTGGAGAAGAGAAGGTCCAGGGAGACCTTAGACCAGCCTTCTAGTACCTGAAGGGGGCTACAGGAGAGCTAGGAAGGGACTTTTGACAAGGGCTGGGAGTGACAAGATGAGACTGCATGGATTTAAGCTTTAGAAGAGTAGATTTAGACTGGAGATTAGGAAGAAATTCTTTACAATGAGCTCAGTGAGACACTGGAACAGGTTGCCCAGGGAGGTCATGGATGACCCTTCCATGGAGGTGTTCAAGTTCAGACTGGCCTTGGGCTACTGTAAGGCATCCATACCCATGGCAGGGGGCCTGGAACTAGGTGGTCTTTGAAGTCCCTTCCAACCCAAACTGTTCTGTACTTCAATGATCTATTTTAAGTCATTATTTGCCAGGCAGAAAGAAGGCAGCTTTGCAGTACACAGGCAGAGTGTAGAGAAGGTTCCTGTTTTCTGCAAGGGAATTACCAATCACAGAATGCCAGGTGGGAAGGGACCTCGAGGACCATCTGGACCTAGGTAACAGTATCATGTGGCAACTCCTCTTAGCTGTCCTTGAAGGGTAGTTTGTCACTGGGACCCCAGGGCTGGAAAAGAGGTACCAGAAAAGCCAAGAGTCACTCAAGGCAAGCAAATAAGCACAGCTGGAGAAGCACAGAGAGCTGACTCTTGGATGCACATTCAACCAAGCAAGTATTTCACAGGCTGAAAATAATGACCACAGCTCCAACCTGGCATTTTGTGTATGGGGAAGTGTCAAACAATTTTAAGGCAAGAAAGACTAGGAAATGGGTTGCAACAGAAAGAACCATCATTGCCTTCTAGGGGTGCTTCTGGTGCTGTGGGATTTACGGGCAGACTAAACCTGGGAAGACCAGAACTAGTGAATTAAAGTAGGAATGTTGACATACATCAAACCGATCATCCTGGAACTAATAAGAAACCCGTGTAGGACAAATCCCCTGTGTGAGGATGGTGAGGGGCTTCAGAAACATTTACAAAACCAGAGGTGGGGTTAATGCATCTTTAAGATTAATGCAGTCATAATGCACCACTGCAAAGAGAAAGCTGGACATAAATTACTGCCAGAGAAGGAGACGACAGTGAGGACTCTATTTGGACTCACTGAATAATAGTATCCTAGCATCTGCTGTACAATATGGTCTAAACTTTGCTAAGCCCCACTGCATAACTCGCCTGTCATTTGGGCTGAAGAACAGATGACAGATCTGCCAGCCTGCTCAGAACCAGGCCTATTAATTACTGCAGGGTTTCACCAAAGAGGGGTTTCTGAACCAGCTGTTATTGCCAAGGCTGCTTTGGCATATAAATCAGCTTCCATTAAAGTAAATAAATAGATAAATGCATCAGATTCTGTGTAAAAGCTCCTGCAAAAAGCACCAAAAATGTTCAAAATGAGAACTGGCAGTTTCAGTCACCTTGGAGCAGACAGTGATTTACAGAGCAATGGAGAAATATTCCACTGGAGGGGACCAGCTGGGCCACAGAGTGTGAGCTTTCACCAAGTGACAATAGCAGCAGCACTTAAACTGCTACCTAAAAAGGCTTCTCCCTCTTTCCATCAACATTATCACAGAATGGTTTAGGTTGGAAGGGACCCCAAACCTCTTCCACTTCCAACCCCCTGCCATAGGCAGAGACACCTCCCACCAGAACAGGTTGCTCAAGGCCTCATCTAACCTGGCCTTGAACACCTCCAGGGAGATGATTCTCTGAGTCACAACCTTCCTGGGCAACCTGTGCCAGTGTTTCACCACTCTCACTGCAAAGAACTTCTTCCTAACATCCAGTTTCAATTTCCCCTCTGACACTTTAACCCATTCGTCCTTGTCTTGTCATTACAAGACCTTGTAAATAGCCCTCCTGTAGCCCCCTTCAGATCATGGAAGGCCACTCCAAGCTCTCCTGGAAGCCTTCTCTGCAGGCTGCTGAGCCCCAACTCTCTCAGCCAGTCCTCAAAGCAGAGCTGCTGAGCCCTCTGAGAATGTTCACGGCCTCCTCTGGACTGGCTCCAACAGTTCCATGTCCTTCTTGTGCTGGAGGCTCCAGAACTGCACACAGTACTCCAAGTAGGATCTCAAGAGAGCAGAGTAAAGGGGTGAATCCTCTGAGAAATAAAAAAAATTGAGAGGGCTGTCACCTGTCTTCCCATCAGAGCTCACAAGTGAATTCAGCATCTAGTTGAAGGTACTCTGCCCAGGCTACGCAAGTGGTGTCTAAGCTCATCTGTATGATTGGTCTGCTTTTTGGGTGCTGACCAGATGGAAATCTCCTCAAAAACTTTTGCTAAAGGAAAGTTTTCCCACCTCTCAAAAGCAATGTAAGATAATCCCAGTGCTGTAAACAGCATTATTGCTTCATCTCTTGTGGCCTTCACATACTTCATAGCATCATACAATTCACAGAATCACAGAATGAACCAGGTTGGAAAAGACCTCCAAGATCATTGAGTTCAACCTATCACCTAACCCTTCTAATTAACTAACCCATGGCACTAAGTTCCTCATGCTGCCTCCTCTTAGACATCTCCAGGGATGAGGACTCCACCATGTCCCCAGGCAGCCCATTCCAATGCCAATCACTCTTTCCCTGAAGAAATTCTTCACAACATCCAGCCTGAACCTGCCCTGGCACAGCTTGAGACTGTGTCCTCTTGTTCTGTCCCGGGGTGCCTGGCAGAAGTCACCAACTCCACCTGGCTGTAACCGCTCTTCAGTTAGCTGTAGACAGCAGTGAGGTCTGCCCTGAGTCTCCTCTTCTTCTTCAGGCTGCATGCCTCCAGCTCCTTCAGCCTCTCCTCACAGCCTTGGTGCCCTTCTCTGGACACCTTCCAGCACCTCAACATCTTTCTTATATTGAGGGGCCCAGAACTGGACACAGCACTCACGGTGTGGCCCTAACCAGTGCTGAATTGTTTGGGTTGGAGAAGGCTTCTAAGATCACTGAGTCCAACCAACAACCTAACACCACCATAGCCACTAAATCATGTCCCCAAGTGCCATGGTCACACATTTCTTGAACACCTCCCTGGTGACTCCACCACCTCCCTGAGCACTCTGTGCCAATGCCTGACCACTCTTGCAGGAAAGGACATTTTGCTAGTATCCAAGGTTTGTAAAAGGAGAGCAGAAGTCTCTTGCCACTTAAATAAGATGCAGGTAGAAACTGTAGATGTGCATGCATGACTCAGACCTGCACACATGACTCTACCACGGATCCTTGTTTTGAGCTCTGTCTCACAGGTTGCTGATCACAGTCCCAGTGCCTGGCCATATATAAAAATGAGATCAAGTTCTACCTCACCTGTTTAACAGAGCTGGAGCCAATCCCCATGTTACAGATTATCTTCTCACTAGCTCCAGTGTCACACTGCTAAGACTAATTTTGGAACCCTAATCATAGTGTGCAATTCCTGTGTCTTTGCTGGACTTAGTTTTAAGGTGACTGAAGGCAAGTCTGTTTGTCAAAGGTATTTGGGGGGTGGTTTAGGGTTTCAGCATGTGAATAATTTCAGGACCAGGCCCTGCTCTCAGTCCCAATGCTTTGTTTTTTCTCCTGGCAGATGTAGTGTGCGGAGCTAACAAAGCACTGTGCCATTGTCCAGCCAGTCACAGCTTCTGCAGAGGTTGCACCTGAGTCAGGCATTCCATTTCCTTAGGCAAAGTGATTGGCTCCGGTTTAGATCTTTCCTGAGCTTTCTATTTAGATTTTTCCTGAGCTGTCTCATGCTGCTTCATCAAAAACCTGAGAACAAAGTGTTGTGATCATTTAAAAGATAAAATACAAGCTGAGCAAAGCTACTTGCAATGACATCTTTGATGTTTTATAGATTAAGGGAGTCTCTCATATGAATACCAGGCAGTCAGTCCTTCTGTCCTCTCTTTTCTGGCTAGGAGAGCTTTTATTAACTGAGATTAACACTAACTGGAAAATAATTAAACTATCTTATAGAGCCTGGCCTTCCCATCAGCACTGCTAATAATTAATCAACATCACCAATAGCTCTTAGTAGCCTTGCAATTCTGATTCACTCAGCCCCACACCACCCACTTCTATTCCTAGTTTCCTCGTGTGCAGGGAACAGAACTCCTTAAAGCAAGACCAAGAGGACCAATACAGAAACTAAAATGAACTATCATTTTCACTGTCCCCTGTGAGAAAATGTAATCTTTTCCTCCATAGTTACCCAGCACCATTCACCACTGATATGTGAATCTGAGTTCATCACTTAGGTTTGCTGTTCAGCTCCACAAAGAGGCATCTGTGAGGAAATCAGTGGCAGAAAAAAGATAAATACAAACATATATACACAAAAGAAAGGCTCTGCAGCTGGTACAAGCCCACCGCTGCTTTTGGTTCTTGCTGCTGTTCTATTCTGGCAACAAATTCAGTATGAGGAATGGAGCAGGGCTTCTCTAATCTGTTATTAGAATGAAACTGAGTCTTGACTCCTGAACAGGAGAGAAAAAAAAAAAAAAAAAAAAAAAAAAAAAAAAAAAAAAAAAAAACCAAAACAAACCCAAAACAACAAACAACAAAGAAAAATAAAAAACCCAAACAAACAAATGAAAAAACCACAATAATCCTGCAAGCAACTGGTCAGTTTTTCTGTTTTCTTTCACTTCTTCTGATGGCAGGAGGGAAGTGATCCAACGCCAGTTTCTGGGCAATACAAATGGGTCATAGCTTAAATCACTTCACTGCTGCTTAAGAGACCAGGCAGAGGTTGTGACTTCAGTACTTTATCATAGAATCAAGCAGGTTGGAAGAGACCTCCAAGATCATCGAGTCCAACCTATCACTCAGCCCTAGCCAGTCAACTAGACCATGGCACTGAGTGCCTCATCCAGTCTTTTCTTGAAGACGCCCAGGGACGGTGCCTCCACCACCTCCCTGGGCAGCCCATTCCAATGGGAAATCACTCTCTCTGTGAAGAACTTCTTCCTAACATCCAGCCTATACCTACCCTGGCACAACTTGAGACTATGTCCCCTTGTTTTATTGCTGGTTACCTGGGAGAAGAGGCCAACCCCCACCTGGCTACAATGCCCCTTCAGGTAGTTGTAGACAGTAATAAGATCACCCCTGAGCCTCCTCTTCTCCAGGCTAAACAGGCCCAGTTCCCTCAACCTCTCCTCATAGGATTTGTGTTCCAGGCCCCTCACCAGCTTCGTTGCCCTTCTCTGGACATGTTCCAGCACCTCAACATCTTTCTTGAATTGAGGGGCCCAGAACTGGACACAGTACTCAAGGTGTGGCCTGACCAATGCTGAGTACAGGGGAAGAATAACCTCCCTTGTCCTACTGGCCACACTGTTCCTGATGCAGGCCAGGATGCCATTGGCTCTCTTGGCCACCTGGGCACAGAAGGGAACAGCTTTCATTCTGTGGTGCTTTATGTCTATGAGATTCTTTTGATTGACTTTGAGATCACAGGATCACAGGATGTTAGGGGTTGGAGGGGACTCAAAGAGATCATCCAGTCCAACCCCCTTGCCAGAACAGAGCCATAGAATCTAGCTCAGGTCACACAGGGAAATATCCAGATGGATCTTGAACCTTTCCAGAGAAGGAGACTCCACAACCTCTCTGGGGAGCCTGTTCCAGTGCTCTGGGACCCTTACAGTAAAGAAGTTCTTCCTCATGTTGAGGTGCAACTTCATGTGCTGTAGTTTACATCCATCGCTCTTTGTCCTGTCCCAGGGCACAAATGAACAGAAGCTGTCCCTGTCCCTTTCTTCCTGCTACCCAGCCCACAGATATTTATATGCATTTATTAGATTCACTCTCAGCCTTCTCCTCTCCAGACTAACCAGCCCCAGGTCTCTCAGCCTCTTCTCACAAAGCAGTGCTCCAGTCCCTTCAGCATCCTTGTAGCCTTCCCTTGGACTCTCTTCAGCAGATTCTTGTCCCTCCTGAACTTGGGAGACCAGAATTGGATTCAATAATCCAGGGGGGCCCTCTTTAGGGCAGAGTAGAGGGGGAACAGAACTTCGCCCCATCTGCTACTCACATTCTTCTCAATGCACCCCAGGATCTCACTGGCCCTCCTGGCTACAAGGGCTCATTGCTATCCCATGGAGAGCTTATTGTCCACCAGGACTCCCAGCTCCACCTCTGCTCTCTAGCAGATCAGCTCCTAACCTGTACTGGTGCCATTTATTATTCCTTCAGTAATTATTATTCAGTAAGCCAAGCCAAGACAGCAACTGTGTCCTGGGCTGCAGCAAGAGCAGTGTGGCCAGAGGTCAAGGGAGAGGATTCTGCCCCTTGGCTCTGCTCTCCTCAGACCCCACCTGGAGCACTGTGTGCAGGTCCAGAGCCCCCAACACAAGAAGGACATGGAACTGTTGGAGCCAGCCCAGAGGAGGCCATTAACATTCTCAGAGGTCTGCTGCAGCACCTCTGCTGTAAGGACAGGCTGAGAGAGTTGAGGCTCTGCAGCCTGAAGAGAAGGCTTTGAAGAGACCTTGGAGTGGCCTTCCATGATCTGAAGGGGGCTACAGGAGGGCTGGGGAGGGACTATAGACAAGGTCTTGTAATAACTTTAAGCTGGTAGAGGGGAAAATTGAACGGATGTTAGGAAGAAGTTCTTTGCAGTGAGAGTGGTGAGACACTGGCACAGATTGCCCAGGGAGGCTGTGGATCCACAGCCTCCCTGGAGGTGTTCAGGACCAGGTTCGATGAGGCCTTGAGCAATCTGTTCCAGTGGGAGGTGTCCTTGCCTATGGCAGGGGGTTGGAAGTGGAAGAGGTTTGGGGTCCCTTCCAACCTAAGCCATTCTGTGATTCTAGGATCATGCAGTCTCCGAGAGGTGAATTAGCCACTTCCTTATCATCAGCAACCACATTTCAACATTGTTGAAGCCAGTGCCTGCATCTGAGACCATGCAGCAGCACTCTAGAGACAGGCAAGCCCCTACAGACCTGATTTTTACATCTGGGATATGTAGGGGAAAAAAAAAAAAAAAAAGATGGAATTCCAGGTAAACCTCAGAACGCAGTGCTTAATCCAAGCAAGCCAAAAGCAATCTTGTCAGCAACCTGCTGGTGTTTCCTAAAGGAGAGGGCTCCAATAACTGTTTGCTTACTTATAAATGGATCCTTTCCTGTGTTTGCCTTGTGCCTACTTCTGAAACCTTTCAAAATGGAAAGGTGTCCTGTAGTATTTGTCTTGGCTTTCCATTCCAAGCTGGGGGATTGCACACCACTTTGCCCGGACAGACGTGAATTCGGTATTAGCACTGCTCAGAAAGCACAGCTGTCGCTTGAGGCCCATCCAAGGAAACTACACTGATTTTGAAATTGCCTCTTATTTTGAATTTCTCTTTTTTGTGGATTTTTGGTAGGTTTTTTTTTGTTAGGAGGCTTTTACCATCTAGATCAGCTTCTCTGTTGTAAATCCAATTCAGTGGAGAAACCATCTGAGAATCCCTAAAGTTATCAACTTTTTCTTGCAACATCATTTACCCACATCTGCAGACTGCAGTGTTTGATTAATAGGCAGATTTCACTGACACTGCTCACAGCTAAACCCTTCATTTGCCTCTTACCCTCCATTAAGCATTACCTGAAGACTACAGTGAAAGAGAAGAGCAGAAGGTCCTTTTGACAAGAGAAGGCATGCCCAGAATCACAGAACCTTAGAGGCTGGAAGGGATCTCCAGAGATCATCCAGTCCAACCCCCCTGCCAAGGCAGCATCACCCAGGGCAGATTACACAGGAATGCATCCAGGTGGGTTTGGAAAGGCTCCAGAGAAGGAGACTCCACAACCTCTCTGGGCAGCCTACTCCAGGGCTCTGTCACCCTTACAGTCAAAAAGTTCTTGTGTTGAGGTGCAACTCCCTGTGCTGTAGATTATATCCACTGTCCCTTTCTCCTGTCACGGGACACAACTGAGCAGTGTTTTTCCCTTCCCTCTTGGCCCCCAGCCCTTAGATTTTCTTTTGAAGAAAATGTGCTGCAGAAAAGCTCTTACTGTACTGGCAATCTGAACACAACAAAGTGTTACTATGTTAAAAAACATAATAATCAAATGAGAAAGCGTTTTGTGAAGGTAAAAGATGTAAAGCTCCAAGTACATTGGGAGGGAGAAGTCACAAGTCTCTGTTTTGTGGACGTTCTGCATTGAGAATTGGATGTGTTCCTTCCACTCTTGATGCCAGCAGAGCTATCCATGGACAAACAGTAGATGGAAAGCCAAATGGTGCTCACAGCCAAGGGAAATGGAGGTTCTTGTGTTCTGCAGAGCTGAGTTTGTAGGAATCTTTAAGCATATTAGATGTGTGCAGGGCTGCAGCAGCATTAATAATGATAATGTACTTCTATAGCTGAAGCTCATAGTAGAGATGTAGCCTATGCTCAGCTGCAGTGTCCACATGCACCCAGTTTTGTTACCCTCTGGATTTGGTAGGGGCATTAGAGTAGAATCCTGTTGCCTTTTTACAGTGAAACCCAGATCTAATATTCACATGGGTCAATTTCAGGGACGATTGAAAAGATTTTATTCCTTCATCCCCCTTCCCAGTGGAAGCTACAGCATGCCTAATGCTATAACATGAAGCAATAGGAAGAAGATTCAATACTGTTTTCAACCATCTTGGATGCAAAGAGACCTTGTGAGCATATCTAAAGCAGTTTTGCAGCCCCTATTACAAGAGAGATATGGATATCCTGGAAGGTGTCCAGAGAAGAGCCACAAGGATGAGCAGAGGGCTGGAGCTGCTCTGCTATGAGGAGAGACTGAGGCAGTTGGGGTTGTTCTGTCTGGAGAGGAGAAGGCTCCCAGATGACTTTCTTGTGACCTTCCAAGTATCTGAAGGGGGCTACAGAAAAGCTGGGGTGGGACTTTCTAGGCTGTCAGGTAGGGATAGGACTGGGGGGAATGGAACAAAGCTGGAAATGGGGAGAGTCAGACTGGAAGTTAGGAAGAAGTTGTTGAGCATGAGGGTGGTGAGAGCCTGGAATGGGTTGTCCGGGGAGGTGGTGGCAGCCTTATCCCTGGAAGGGTTTAAGGCCAGGCTGAATGAGGCTGTGGCCAGCCTGATCTACTGTGAGGTGTCCCTGGCCATGGCAGAGGGGTTGGAACTGGATTAGCCTTAATAATAAGTCCCTTCCAGCCCTGACTGGTTCTGTGATTCTATGATTCTGTCCAGGCTGAAGACAGGTTGAATCATTTCAAAAGTGTAAATGTATTAGAAAGCTCTAAACACAGAACTACTTCTCAGAACAAATAAAAGGGGTGTGGGAAAATCTAAGCATGTACACAGACTGAATTCTCAGAGTAGATGTGTCCCATTCAGAATGGATTTATTGCATAGAAGCTGAGCAAACCAGTCAGACTCCTTCATTTGCTTCATCATCTCACTAATCCGTAACTAAAATTGAATGATTAAGCACAACAGCCCAATAACTTCTTTACACAACTACAGAAAAAGGTCAGTGAAATGCTGGGCCATGAAGCTGCTGTTGAATGAGGCTGCCGTGTTTGCTTAGTACCATCTTGCTCTCTCCATAGCTTGCACCCATCCAAAGTCCATGAATTAGATCTCATTACACAGAATCACAGAATGGTAGGGGTTGGAAGGCACTTCTGGAGAACATTGAGTCCAACCCCCCTGCCAGAGCAGGATCACCTACAACAAAACACACAGGTACACATCCAGGTGGCTTTTGAAAGTCTTCAGAGAACAAGATTCCACAAGTTCTGTGGGCAGCCTGCTCCAGAGCTCTGTCACCCTTAGGGAAAAAACATTTTCCTTCTGTTTGTGTGGAACCTCCCCTGCTCCAGCTTGCACCTATTGCTCCTTGTCACACAGAATCACAGGATGTTAGAGGTTGGAAGGGACCCAAAGAGGTCATCCAGTGTAACCCCCCTGCCACAGCAAGACCAGACAATCTAGCTCAGGTCACACAGGAACACATCCAGACAGGCCTGGAAAGGCTCCACAGAAGGAGACTCCACAGCCTCTCTGGGCAGCCTGTGCCAAGCTCTGGGACCCTTCCCAGTAAAGAAGTTGCCCCTTGTGCTGAGCTGGACACTCCTGTGCTGCGGCTTCCATCCATTGCTCCTGCTCCTATGCCAGGGAGCAGTGAGCAGAACCTGTCTCCCCCTCCTGACCCCCAGCCCTCAGATAGTTATAAACATTTATTAAATCCCCTCTCAGTCTTCTCTCCTACAGACTAAAAAGCCCCAGGGCCCTCAGCCTCTCCTCCTCAGGCAGTGTTCCAAATGCCTAATCATCCTCACAGCCCTCAGCTGGACTCTCTCCAGCAGATCCCTGTCCCTCTTAAATTGAGGAGCCCAAAACTAAATGCAGTACTCAAGACGAGATCTCATCATGGCAGAGTAGATGTCCTATTATTTGCCATCCCTGAGCAGAGCCTGGCTCCATCCTCCCAACACTGGCCCTCAGGCTCCTCTGCTCCAAGCTTTAAGCCCAAGCCTCCCTCAGCCTGTCCTCACAGGCCTCCACTGCCTGCAGCAGCTTTGGGCCTCTGTGCTGGACTCCTTTAAGAGTTCCCTGAGGTCCTTCTTGAACCGAGGTCTCAGAACTGGCCTCACCAGGGTGGAGTAGAGGGGCAGGAGAATCTCTATTCCACCGTCCACAAGCAGCATGTCAAAGTGCCTGTTTTTCCACAGCTGCAGATCTCTCTCCTGTGGTTTGAAGGTAATTTAGCATGGACCATTTCCCCACTAATATCAAGAAAGATGGAACGTGTGAGCAGAGGTGGTGTCAGCTAGCAGATGGTACTGCAGGCTGCCATACCGCAGGCTACAGGGGACAGCCCGGGCTGCTGTCACTGTGCTGCACATCAAGCTGCTGAGGAGTGAGCCCTGGCAGAGGTTGTGCTCTCTGCCTTCCTTCTCCCGGGGTTCTGATGGCAGGAGATAGGCAGCTCATTATGCCATGAAGTCAGCTGCAGGGAAGTCAACTTTTTGGGTGGGCAAAGGCATCTTGTCTGTGAATAATCTGGGTAACCACTGACTGCTAGGAAGCCTGACTGCACTCCCACCTTCACCTCTCAGCACTGCTTCCCCGGTCCTGTGCATCTCTGGGTGTGCAGAATGAGGGCAAGCAGACACTCTGCTGTCAGAGAGCTCTTCTTTCCTTTCCCTCGCTGGCTTTCTTTTGCTCAAGGACAAGCAGCTGCTTCTCAGTGTTACAATAAATCACTGGTATCACTTATACCCTTCTTAACTCTATTTTAGCTATTGCAGGCTCTTATCTTCCCATCTGCCTTCCCAGGGAACCTGAACTCTGTCTGGAGGGCAAGTTTCATCAGCTCTCCCAAGTCACCCTTGGTTACCTAGGATGCAATATTATATCTGTGCCTTTAACCCACACAGATCAAGACACCATAAGTAGCAAATTCTCCCAGGCAATGCATCTCTTGGTGCCTGTAGGGGCCAGAAGCAAAGGACAAATCAGTGAAGCAGGAAAGCTTCACTTCATGGCATGGATGAATTGCTTGTTTAAGGATTTGCAATTTTTCCAGAATAAGGGAATCCCAGTCTGCTCCTGGATGCCCATTTCCTACAGGCACCTGGCCTTCTCTCCTCAAGATAAGCTGCATTGTTTATGGAACATGAAGATTTGTCTAACGAGATAGGTGATGACCCACTTTAGAGCTACCTGATTGGCAAGTGAAGGGGAAAAGTATGCTTTAATTACTAGTTTCTCTGGGGAAGATTTCACATAGTCAAGCTAACATGACAGCACTTGGCAAATCTTGTTTGCTTTTCCCATCTTGCTTACAGGTCCATGAGACACCATTTGTAACAGCTACTGGAATCTTTACTAGACCAACTGTCCCTCTTGAGGACCCATTCCACATCTCTTCAGAAACATCCCATCCCCTAGCTGAGCATCCATCCACTCTTATTTAAGGACTACTACCTTTTGCCCTAATTAACTAAGCTAATTAGGAGAGTCAAGATACTTCAGGTTTAGACCTGGCAGCACCAACAATTCTGACAAGCTGAACAAGTCACTTTGGTTACTGATTTCTGTAGTGACACTCTGAGAGGTGAGCTCTGAGTTGTCATAGAATGGTTCAGGTTGGAAGTGACCTCAAAGATCATCCAGTTCCAACCCCCTGCCATAGGCAGAGACACCTCCCAGTAGGACAGGTCACTCAAGGCCTTGTCCAGCCTGGTCCTGAATACCTTCAGGGAGGTTGTTGAGCACAGATCTTTGATCACATTCTGGTGATTCTGTGCTCCATAACCTCTCTGAGCAACCTGTGCCAGTGTCTCACCACCCTCAACTGCAAAGAACTTCTTCCTAACATCCAGTTCAATTTTACCCTCTGCCAATTTAAACCCATTCCTCCTCACCCTGGCATTACAAGACTTTGTCAATAATCCCTCCCCAGCCTTCCTGTAGGCCCCTTCAGATACTGGAAGACTACTACAAGGTCTGTTTGAAGCCTTCTCCTCTCCAGGCTGAAGATTGCCAATTCCCATAGCCTGGCCTCATAGCAGAGC
Source organism: Pogoniulus pusillus (assembly GCF_015220805.1). NCBI lineage: Eukaryota > Metazoa > Chordata > Aves > Piciformes > Lybiidae > Pogoniulus > Pogoniulus pusillus. The sequence goes on along the minus strand of NC_087305.1, from coordinate 6,205,273 downwards.
TGCTCCAGCCCTCTGAGCATCTTCATGACCTCCTCTGGACTCCAATAGTTTCACGTTCTTCTTGTGTGGGGGACTCCCACTGTTGGAGTTGAAGTGAAGGACTCGTTGGAAAGCTGTGGAACTGATCTTGTGGAACCTGAACTCCATTTCCCCAGCCTTCAATTTTGTTATCTATAGATTGTCAAGAACTTAGCAGGCCCTCAGGCTTTCAGAGACTAAAGAGAATTTCAGCTGATAGCTGATTAAAAGTGGTAAAGCATCTTATCTTCTGTAAGTTCCAGCAAAACAAAGCAACTCTCGACGGCTCTTAGTAGCAGCTCTTGGCGCTGCATTGTCTGCCTAGACACCCAAAGGCTGAGAAATTCAGTCCCAAAGTCCTTCAACACATGGCCAGTGTGGCAGTTTAAAACTAACCCTCTTCTAGCCCTATTCTAAATTGCAGACAAGAAGTAGGGAAATTCCAAAGACATTGAATAGAAAAAGAATAGCCAAAAGTGAATAGAACAGGGGTATTGGATACAAGCAAAAAACAGTAGATAAGTCTATATCAGTCCATTTTCTTGCTGATTTGCTGCACAAACTGCTCTTTCTCTCTGTGATTCTGCTTTGCCTTAGTCCTTGTCTCTTTCCTGACCTTCTGCTGGTGTACTGCATCTATGAGGTACTGAGAAAGGAAGCAGGGAGAAGGGAGGCTGCTGGTGGCCCTCTTCGGGGTTTGTCCAGGGGAGTCTTTGCTGTTATTTTTCTGAACTGTAAATGATTGGAAATGTATTTTCTGCACATACATTGTGTTTGATGTTTTTAGATTGCAGCTTGCCTGTGAATATAGCTTTGTTTCACTTCCAAACCTTCTGAGCTAGTCTAGTGATTTTACTTTGGGGGGTTAATTTAAGGGGCTGGGAGCCCCTCAGTGAACCAGGATTTCTTCCCAAAGTGAGGAAAGACAAACATCACACATGCACTACAGACCAGGCAAGGCACTCTCACAGTAGACACAAGCTGTAGCCACAGATAGCCAAGGGGAATCACAAAATCACAGAATTAACCAGGTAGGAAAAAAGATCATCAAGTCCAACTTCTCACCTAAGCCTTCTAATTCACTAACCCAGGGCACTAAGTGCCTCATGCAGCCTCCTCTTACACACCTCCAGGGATGGGGACTCCACCACATCCCCAGGCAGCCCATTCCAGTGCCAATCACTCTCTCTGCCAACAACTTCCTAACAACATCCAGCCTAGATCTCCTCTGGCACAACTTGAGACTGTGTCCCCTTGTTCTGTTGCTGGCTGCCTGGCAGCAGAGCCCAACCCCACCTGGATACAGCCTCCCTGCAGGCAGCTGCAGGCAGCAATGAGCTCTGCCCTGAGCCTCCTCTGCTGCAGGCTGCACACCCCCAGCTCCCTCAGCCTCTCCTCACAGGGCTGTGCTCCAGGCCCCTCACCAGCCCTGCTGCCCTGCTCTGGACACGTTCAGCACTTCAACATCTTTCTTACATTGAGGGGCCCAGAACTGGGCACAGCACTCAGGGTGTGGCCCCAACCAGTGCCAAGCACTGGCCCTGCTGGCCACACTGTTCCTGATTCAGCCAGGATGCCACTGGCTGCCTTAGACACCTGGGCACACTGCTGGTTCATGTTCAGTTGCCAACCAGTACCCCCAGGTCCTGCTCTGCCTGACTGCTCTCCAGCCACTCTGTCCCCAGTCTGTAGCACTGCATGGGGTTGTTGTGCCCAAAGTGACCTGCCACTTGGACTTGTTAAAACTCACAGTGTTGGACTGTGCCCATCTGTCCAACCTGTCCAGGTCCCTCTGCAAAGCTCTCCTGCCCTCTAACAGATCCACACTTGCTCTCAACTCAATGTGGTCTGCAAACTCAATGCTGGAGGACCCAATCCTCTCCTCCAGATCATCAGTGAAGATATTACCCAGGACCAGGACCAGCACTGATCCCTGGGCACACCACTAGTGACAGCTGCCAACTGGATGTGGCACCATTCACCACCACTGGGAAGCCAGAAGGTACAGGCATTCTGAACACCCCCAAGGCAGCAGTTCTCTTTCAGGCTGCTCTCTTGGGTGGCTCACTCACAACCACACACAGCATTGAACAAGATGAGCTTTGTCTTTGCCTTCTGCATGCCAATTTTAAAGATTGCAAAATGTCCATTGGAAAAAAAAAAAAAAAAAACAAACAAAAAATAGCCTCAGTCAGCAACCTGCAATCCATTATGGCAGTCAATCAAAAGCAGACTTTGTCAACTCCTCCCTGTTCTCCTGTGCCTTACGATCCTGTTGTTTTTTTGTCAACAATAAAAAAGGATTAATCTTCATTGCTGGGAAAATTGTTTTCTGGACCAAGGTGTAGCAACCTTGGCTACACTACTGATCCTGGACTCCAAACCAATCCAGAATTAGTTATTTTAAAGTGGGGTGCCTTTGTTAAGCCCTGGTGAGTGCATTTCCTAGTGCTGAACAAATCTATTGCTCAGGGCAGCACTTTTATACAGTCACTGCTGGATCAGAAAATGACATGTGAGGGCCACACAGACTCACAGAATCACAGAATGGTTTAGGTTGGAAGGGATCTCAAAGCTCATTCAGTTCCAACCCCCTGTCATAGGCAGGGACACCTCCTACTAGAACAGATTGCTCAAGGCCTCATCCAACCTGGTCCTGAACACCTCCAGGGAGGTTGTGGATCACAGAATCGAGCCTCCTGGCACACACCTTTACATATTTATAACCATTGACGAGTTCACGTCTCAGTCTCCTCCTTGCCAAGCAGCACAGCTCCCTCAGGCTCTCCTCACAACAAGGCTGTTCTATTCCCCTAATCACCTCTGTGGCTCTGTGCTGGACTCTCTCCAGCAGTTCTGTGTCCCTCCTGAACTGGGGGGCCCAGAACTGGACACAGTACTGCAGATGTGGCCTCAGCAGGGCAGAGTAGAAAGGCAGGAGAACCTCTCTCAACCTACTAACCACAGTCCCTCTAATCCACCCCAGAATGGCCTTGCCACTCCTGTCCACCAGAGCACACTGCTGGTTCATGGTCAACCTGCCATCCACTAGGCAGGAGCACAGGCCTTCGCACTGCTCCTCGCAGCACGCAGATGCAATTAAGCCAAACTACAAATTCCCTCTTTAAAGTGATGTCTCAGTTCTAATTTAAATTCCCAGAGACTCCAACAAATTTGATAGAACCAATAACAATTCGTAGAGTGCCCTTCCCTCTTCCTCCTCCTTTCCCAAAAGAAAGGAATCAGAAAGGTAAACACACCCAAATAAATAATCTCAATCCATTTGGAAGTTAAAAGAAAAAGTTTAACAATAGCTTAAAAAGGTATCTGAGGTAGGGAAGTTACAAAGGTTAGGGAAGAGAAAAAATAGCAAATATGAAATGTATAAATACAACCTGATTGTGATGGCCACGTGGTGAAACGAAGAGAAACCAGGAACTGATGGTGATGGTAAGAGCGAGGCAGGGAGCGCAGAGAGATGCAGAGAGAGAGGAGCAGGAAGTCCCCCTGCTTTTATGGGACAGGAGGGGGGAGTGAGCTAACCATCACCTGGTGGTGTTCAGACCCACCCCTGGGGAGGGGTCAAGACCACCTAGGGTCAGGTTCAGGGTTACTCGCCCTGGAAGGTTAATCCTGTACAAGTGATACTGATTTCCTTTTGTGTACACTGGCTTGGTCAGGTCACCACATCCTCACCATCAGACACAGCATCTCAGGTACCAGCTGCTGGGGGTTCTGGGCTTGGGGAGTCATCCCCACAGAGACATTCTTTAATAAGTGTTATTTAAATAATGCTTTAGGGACCAGAGGAAATTATGTAATTGAAACATTAAAATATTATTAGTGGTAAGCAACAGAAATTATTGTTCTGGAGTAGAAAAAACATTTCCTAGAATAACCTGTGCCAGCCTTAATTACACTTCCATTGTATTTCATCTTCATGCTCCCCACTTGGAGAGGGAGAGGTGGGTGGAAGATAATTGGAACAAGGTGAAAATGAGTGCTCATTAAATTGCAGACTACACAAGCACTCATTCCATGTGAGAGGGCTGTAAATATGACTTTTAATGAAGTTATGACATGCTTGCCAATAAAACTCATTCACTTCCCAGTATTACAGTTAATTATACACAGCCAGAGCCATTTATTGCCCATCCCTTGTTAACTCTGCCTGGGCTCATTAACCCCTTCACAGCTCTCCTCCTGAGCAGGAAGAATAAGCCCAAGAGGCTGCAGGAATTTTAGGAGAAGGGCAATGGGTGGAAGCTGAGGCATAGGAAGTTTCATGTAAACATGAGGAGAAATTTTCTTCCCTGTGAGGGTGACACAACCCTGGAACAGGCTGCCAAGGGGGGTTGTGGAGTCTCCTTCTCTGGAGATGTTCAAAACTCACCTGGATGAGTTCCTGTGTGATCTGCTCTAGGTGATGCTGCTCTGCAGGGGCATTGGACTGGATGAGCTTTGGAGGTCCTTTCCAGTCCCTGACATTCTGTGATTGTGAGAACAAACACTTGTAAAGAACCTTTGTGAAAGTGCAGATGCTCCAGCTGGGAACTGAACTGGGAAGTACAAATCTGGAGAAATCTGCAGCACGAAGCACTAAAGGATAAAGTGCAGAAGCAGCAGTAGGACCGTGAGTGGAAGGTGTGGAGAGCACAAAATTCTGAGCCACCAGGACTGCAGCACATCTACAAGAAACTCTGCAGAAGGTGGACAATAAGAAGTTTTCTCTACAGTGCAGTGAGTTTCAGTCCGTAATAGTCTCTTCTGGCCATAAAACTACAATTTAATATCAAGCCACATCAGCACAAAGATCACAGGCTCCCAGGATGTCAGGGATTGGAAAGGACCCAAAAAGATCTCCAAATCCAACCCCTCTGCCAGAGCAGGATCATACAATCTAGCTCAGGGCACACAGGAACACATCCAGACAGGCCTGGGAAGGCTCCACAGGAGACTCCGCAGCCCCTCTGGGTAGCCTGTGCCAGGCTCTGGGACCCTTCCAGTAATGAAGTCCCCCTTGTGCTGAGCTGGAACCTCCTGTGCTGCATCTCCCATCCATTGCTCTTTGTCCTATCCCAGGGAGCAGTGAGCAGAGCCTGTCTCCCCCCTCCTGACCACCAGCTCTCAGATACTTATAAACATTGATTAAATCCTCTCTCAACCTTCTCTTCTCCAGACCAAACAGCCTCAGGTCCCTCAGCCTCTCCTCACCAGGCAGTGCTCAGTCCACTAATCATGCTCGCAGCCCTCCACTGGACTCTCTCCAGCAGAACCCTGTCCCTCTTAAACTGGGAAGCCCAAAACTGAAGGCAGCACTCAGGATGAGGTCGCATCAGGGCAGAGTTGAGGGGGAGGAGATCCTCCCTTGATCTGCTGGACATATTCTTCTTAATGCACCCCAGGATTCCATTGTCCCTCTCCACAAGGCTGCTCTCCAGCAGATCACCTCCCAACCTGTATTGGTGCAGTTTATCATTCCTCTCCAGGTGCAGGACTCTGGACTTGTCCTTGTTGCTTTCCTCATAAGAAACTTCCTTGTTCTTTATACACCAAGAAGAATGGAATTGCCCACAAATGCAGGCACACCACTCCAGTTTACCTGCTTACTGCTCTACTTGCTGTTATTGAAGTCCTTTTGACAACACAGTGTAGTCAGAAGCACAGAGCACCCACCAGAGAGAGACAGACTTCTGCACAGCATGGCAGCACAAGCCCCTAAATATCCCTTTAAACCTCATTTTCTTCTCTGTTATTCAGGAGAGAACTTATTGCCTAAGCCCTAAGCTTTACTCTGCAGCCCCTGCAAGCAGGAAATGTTGTTTCCAGGAGTCATCACCACCTGCCCACTGCTATCAGTGTCAGTTCTTCAGTGCTTCTTTCCAGTTTGCAAATAGAATGAGTTACTCATTGCTTTCCCAATTAAAGAATCAAAACGCCAAATCTTAATGTGGCAGCCAGGTCCAGAGCCTCCTTTTTAAATGCCAGGTCACTGCTGACTACCTAGGCTGTGATGAAGGAAACAGACTATAGTTGTGGTGTGTCTGAACTTAAGGATTCCTGCTGCCATCTTGATACCCCCCAGGTAGGATAGAATTGGTGTTTCATACTCTCTGTCCTATAAAAACTCAAGCTATAGCTCCATGGGACAAAAGTGCTGAGCTAGGACAAATGACCTCTGCTAGAGTAAGCTGAAAATATTTTTAAGGGGTAACCAGACCAGATCAGACCCTGCTTGGTCAGGAACATTTCCACCACAGCCAGCACAGAGCTGGCAAGCCAATACAGATAAATACTGTGCTGTGTGCTCTGGCTCATTGGGCAGAGTTATGCTTGTGACTTGCCCTACCTGTATCCAGTGTGCACAGCCAGGTTCTCCAGCAAGGTAGGAATTGAGTATTACTGAGAATAGAACCATCACCTCCCAGGTAGTGATGTCTGCTGCCACACAGAATCTGAGGTTTGAAGAGCTGGAAAATTGCCTAGTCCATAAAGACAGGCTGAAATGACTTCTCTTGTTTCCCATAATTTGAAGGGTGGCATCATCAGGCATAGCTCCTGCCAGTTGTTTTCCTGCAGGTAAACAATTTGAGCCCATTTCTTTTTATTATCTGTTGCAACTACAACAGTTTCCCAATTTGCATTGCTCACACATGTTGCTTTTATATCCTAAGAGCTCATTACTTCTACTGAGCCAAACAGTGAAGCTCTTCTATTTGAGACAGAATATTCTGACTGAGCACTTTGGCTAAGGAATCATAGAACGGTTTAGGTTGGAAGTAACCTTAGTGATCATCCAGTTCCAACTCCCCACCATAGGCAGGGACACCTCCCACTAGAACAGATTGCTCAAAGGCCTCATCCAACCTGGTCCTGAACACCTCCCTGGGCAACCTGTGCCAGTGTCCCACCACCCTCACTGCAAACAACTTCTTCCTAACATCCAGTTTCAATCTCCTCTCTGACACTTTAAACTCATTCCTCCTTGTCCTCCTGGAAGGCCACTCCAAGCTCTCCTGGAAGCCTTCTCCTCTGCAGGCTGCAGAGCCCCAACTCCCTCAGCCTGTGCTCAGAGCAGAGTTGCTCTCAGCCATTTGCCACCCAGCCTGGATTTGTGCTTGGGATTGCACTGACCCAGGTGCAGGACCTTACACTTGGCCTTGTTGAATTTCACAAGGAAGTATAACCCTGACCAATCCCTACCCCCAAAAGCCTTCTCTTGAAAGAACAAATGACATCCAGGATTTAACAAGTGTTGCTGGGCAGATTTAGAATCCCTGCAGCCAGGAAGCCCCACAGCTGACTGCAACCTGGCTCACATTTACCTAGGGATTTGTTTTCCTTTGTCAGAAGACTTGTCAGCACACAAACTTTTATAGTGGCAATAAAAAGCTTTCATCTAGCCCATAAGCATCACAGTCAAACAGCAATCCCTTGGTGCTGCCCTTAATTAGCTTCTAACCCACTGGCTGTTGGTTGGTTGGTTTATTTTTCCTCTTTCTTTCACTTGCTAATGAAGTCTGGAAAATGGAATTTTACTTGATTCTTCCAGTTGGGTGCAATTAATTACAGCACCTCTGAGCAGTTCATAAGGATCCTTCAGCTACCATGCAATATGCTGCTTTTGTCCTTAGTCTTTATCATGTTGTGTTAGACAAAGGGCAAGTCCTGACCTAAGGAATTTAGTCATTCACAGAGCTACTGGTGGTTTTAAGCAGAAGACAGGCACGAGTTTCCTTACAATCCCGCTGATGCAAGAGAGCAGACACTGGATAAGGGTGCTGAGGTGGAAGAGAAGCAAAGCTAAAGCATTGCAGTCAATTTTCCTAGTCTGCATCTAGTCCACAAGCAGACTTGCTGCCTAGCATGGGCCAGGAAAAGGTCAGTCTAATCAGTCACAATCAGTATCCTTTATAGCTTCTTGTTCCTGGCTAGAAGGAAGGTTAACAAAGAAGGAGATGCTTACTCCAACTGTTACCACCCTGCAAAATGGCAGCAGTAGTGGGAGTAGATTATAAAGCATCCCAAGACTGGTATTAGTCTACCCAGTGCAACACCCACATTAAAAAGCTCTCCAACTCTGCAAACAGCACATGGCACAATCTTGGCATTGTATCATAATTTGCTCCAATTTGCTAATGAAGACTAATTACCCAAATAATTCAGTGTGACTATCTGTTTCCTGACCACTGCAGATCATCCTGCTGTTCCTCCAAATCCTCTTTGTTCCCTCTCCCTTCTCTTATTTTAAGCCACTGACTGTTCCAAGTGCCTTTTATTTAAAAAGAAATTGGTTACCTACTGTGTAAATTTCTGCAGGGTGCCCTTTAATGTAGACTGTTGCTATTTTCCCCAGGAATATACTAATAATTATAATGGCTGGGGACTTGCACTTTGTTATCTAAGAGGAAGAAACTAAAACATGATGAAGACTTATTTGTTAAAATTCACACTGACAACAAAAAAATGAGTGTGATTAAGCCATAGGGTCTTAAGCAGTAATGGGATGAAGAAGAACTAAGACCAATAATAATAATAATAATAATAATAATAATAATCAGAGGGGGGGAAAAAGAGAGCAGAGGCAAACAATTAACTGCACCCATTAACTGGAAAAACATCTCTTCCTCTGCCTCCTTGGAGCTTCTGCTGCAGTGAGCAAGATTGGACTCAGCACCCCAGCACTTTGGATTTTTTTTTTTTTTTTTTTTTTTGGTGTTTCAAGAGCTGGGAGAATCCTATAATGGCTCTGGCTGAAAAGGACCTCAGAGATCATCTACTTCAACCTTTCTGCCACAGGCAGGGACACCTCTCAGCTAGACCTGGCTGTTCAAGGTTTCATCCAGCCTGGCCTTGAATACATACAGGGAGAAGGCAGCCACAGTCTCCCTGGGCAGCCTTTTCCTGAGCCTCATCACCCTCCTACTGAGGAACTTCCTCAGAGCCAGTCTAATACTACTCTGCCCTAGCTTCAAACCATTCCCCCTTGGCCTGTCTCCAAGAACCCCTCAGCAAAAGTCTATCTGCAGCCTCCTCTCCTCTCCTCTCCTCTCCTCTCCTCTCCTCTCCTCTCCTCTCCTCTCCTCTCCTCTCCTCTCCTCTCCTCTCCTCTCCTCTCCTCTCCTCTCCTCTCCTCTCCTCTCCTCTCCTCTCCTCTCCTCTCCTCTCCTCTCCTCTCCTCTCCTCTCCTCTCCTCTCCTCTCCTCTCCTCTCCTCTCCTCTCCTCTCCTCTCCTCTCCTCTCCTCTCCTCTCCTCTCCTCTCCTCTCCTCTCCTCTCCTCTCCTCTCCTCTCCTCTCCTCTCCTCTCCTCTCCTCTCCTCTCCTCTCCTCTCCTCTCCTCTCCTCTCCTCTCCTCTCCTCTCCTCTCCTCTCCTCTCCTCTCCTCTCCTCTCCTCTCCTCTCCTCTCCTCTCCTCTCCTCTCCTCTCCTCTCCTCTCCTCTCCTCTCCTCTCCTCTCCTCTCCTCTCCTCTCCTCTCCTCTCCTCTCCTCTCCTCTCCTCTCCTCTCCTCTCCTCTCCTCTCCTCTCCTCTCCTCTCCTCTCCTCTCCTCTCCTCTCCTCTCCTCTCCTCTCCTCTCCTCTCCTCTCCTCTCCTCTCCTCTCCTCTCCTCACAGCAGAGTTGCTCTAGCCTTTGGGTCATCTTTGTAGACTCTCTCCAGCAACTCTGTGACCTTCTTCTGCTGGGGACACGAGAACTGGAGGAAGGATTGGAGGTGAAATCTCAGCAGAGCAGAGCCAGGTGCATAATCCCCTTGCCCTGCTGCCCACACTCTGAGGGCACTGCTGGCCCTTGTTGAGTTTACTGGAGAATGATTAACAAAGAAAACAGAGCAGGCAGGACTCCCTACCCCAGTTGTTTGAGACAGAGACAACTATTTCAGCCTGTTTCTTGCCAAACACCAAGAAGCCAACAGTGAAATATTAATTAGTGAAGGAGCTTTGCAAAGATAAAAGTCTGGGTGTTCACATTCTAATGGCCAGAGCAGTTAAAAAGCAGCCTGCAATATCTAGGGAGTAATGCTTAATCTGTTGGATCTTTATCCCACTGGAGATTTTCAAGGAGATTAGAAAAACATGTGAGAAGTGTTAAGTCTCATTGATGCTGCCTTTGAACACACAACCTCAGGAGACGCCTCTCAGTTCTACTTTCCTGTAATTGCATGTTGTGGAAGGCTCTGAAATTCAGCCTTTATTGAAAGTCAAACGTAAAGATTTGAGAGAGTGCCTGAATATGAATAGATCATTTCACTCCACCCCAGGATCTGGGAAAGTGATTAGAAGATCTCATGAGCACAGTCAAGCCTCCTCCTAGCTTGCTACCAAAAAGCAACATGTCTCACCAGTGTTGTAATGCCTTGTTGGAACTATTTGAGCCATCTTACATTCAAATTGCCTCCACTGGAAGCAGCGTTGGAAGAATGCTCAAACAGCTCCTCCATCAGGTGTTATACTGATCCCTGGGGTTGTTCTTTCCCAGCTGACTGACTCTACACTTGTCCTGGTTGAATTTCATTAAATTTCTCTCTGCCCAACCCTCCAGCCTGGCTAAGTCTCACTGAATGGCAGCACAACCCTCTGCTGTGTGTCAGCCCAGTTTGGTGTCAGTAGCAAAAAAAAAAATAATCCTCCTGAATTCAAGAAGTCTAAATGATGGAGCTGAAAATAGAACTTGATATTTTAGCTCCAGCCTCAAGCACAATTCTATCTTCAAAATAGTAGCAGTAAAGAGGTACAATATTTGGTTCAACTCTAATTAGTAGACTCAGCGAAAGTGGCATATTTTGGAATACAGAAAGTCTGGGGGCTGGTAGGAAGCTATGAGCATGATGCATGCAGCAGAAGGGCTGCATTTACAGCAGCAAGCCTTGGCCAGATATCTGCAGCTCATTACTGGGGTCCTTCTGGAAAGAAGCATTGGGGGAAAAGAGAAAGGACAGATGAGGGAAGCTTTTACAGGTTGAGATACACAGGTTGGTGTAAAGCTCTCTGATCTCTCTCTTCCTCACCTCTGAAGATATTTGTTATTTCCATTGAGGTCAGGGCAGGACCTAAAGAAAACTTCTTGTTGAAGTCTTTGAAGCTAAGAGGCTACTTTGGATAACCTTTGAGAGAGTTAAACTCTGATGTGATGTTCTGACCTAGCTATAATGGCTGACTCTGAGGAGGAAAGAAAACAGAAGGAGATAAACACTAAAAAAAACACCCAAGGAAAATTCATTGAAGTGATTTGATAGTTGCAGGGAAATTGTACTGAGTACACAGACCAGTTCCGATTGCTAAGCTGTAGCTGCCTCTCTTTGGAGAGGAAAATCATCTCAGCCCCAACCTGCAGCACTTCTCTGTCTCAGAAACTAATTCCAACCCTGTAAATTCTCCAGAGCCTTTCAGAAGTTGCAAGAGCAGCTCCAATTCTCAGGAAACCCAAGCAAGGAACTTAGAGCAATCAAGGAAGAACTGAGAGTAATCAATCAAATTACACACAACAAGGAGGACCTGATCAAGACCTAGATCCATACCATCTGAGGAAAGCAAACAGTGAGGCAAGGTTCAAGCCAAGGAGCAGATTGAAGCCCCTCCAGAGAACATAGCCCAGAAGAGAAATGAGTTAGTTGCAGAACTCCTGAGCCAGTGGGGAGCAGGAATATTATTATTTTTCCCCCTTTTTCCCCCCACTTAAATTTTCTGGGTTATTTTTCCCCAGTTCCACCCCCGTCCCCAACACCCTGTATTCTCCCAAGCTGCTAAAACTTGCATGCTAGTGGCAAAGACTTATCTTCTTATTACCTGTGGCAGCTTGGAGATGAGGGTAAGTTAAACGTGTCACCCTGCAGCTGAGCAGGGAACACACACACAAAAAAAAATAGGAAGGAAAAAATCTACTTCAGGAAGCTTTTAGTCAGTTTGTGTGGGTGAATGTGGGCAGGTAAAGTAATGGAGAAGCAAATATGATGTTAAAAGAAAATTTAACAAGTTTCTTTTCCAACAAAAGGTGACAGACTTGTGCCAGTAACTGACTGTAAAGAGCAACTTAAGTGATAATCCCCAGAAAAGATACCTATGGTCCCTCTTTTCTTAGGGAACAGATTGCTTTCTCACCTTGCCTATGAGCTCTCCCCCCACTTCTCTTTTTTTTTCATCATAGTAGTTCTGCTGCTCTCACTTTTTATTCAAAGCTTTTCACTTCATGCTTGTTAAATATTGACCAAATCTTCCCAGCATTATAGAGAGAGTAAACCAGCAGAGCTGAGAGCTGGCTTCCAAGGTTTTCTCTTTTCCAGTTGTTACAATTAGGAATTACAAAACAATATCCACAAGGTAATGTTTCAGTTAGTGCCAGCAGGCAGGTGAAAAAAACAGAGCATTTGTTCTGCTTCTGTGTCCCTCATGCTCCTCTTCACAGCACTGCTCCATGCAGGCTCCTCCTGTGTTCAGCTTGTCTTTAGTCTGAGTTTTGGGCAAGGGCAGAGGGAAGGCACAGGATCAGCTTCCATCTGCTTTCTTTCAGTATCTTAAGGGGGCTACAAGAAAGCTGGGGAGGGACATTTTAGGATGTCAGGTAGGGATAGGACTGGGGAGAATGGAGCAAAGCTGGAAATAGGGAGATTCAGACTGGATATTAGGAAGAAGTTCTTCAGCATGAGGGTGGTGAGGGCCTGGCAGGGGTTGCCCAGGTTGGTGGTGGAAGCCTCATCCCTGGAGGTGTTTCAGGCCAGGCTGGATGAGGCTGTGGGCATTCTGCTCTAGTGTGAGGTGTCCCTGGCCATGGCAGGGTGGTTGGAACTGGATGATGCAACCTCACCAAGGCAGAGTAGAGAGGCAGGGAACCTCTCTCAACCTACTAACCACAGCCCTTCTAATCCACCTCAGTGTGTTCTCCTTTTCATAGTGCCAACCCTCCTGAAACCCTGTGTGTGTCTAGCTCAAAATACACATCCCAGTGTAAAATGGGAGTGCAGAGAAGGCTCAGAGCCTTTTCAGCCTTAACATGGCCAGCTGCGATGCAGGAGGGGTGTGTGTGCAGGGGAGCAGTGCTGGGTATAAATAGTGACATTACAGTGCAGATGACTCGGAGTCACAGAGATCGCAGAGCTTGCTTAGAGCAGCAGTTTCAAAAGCCTTCATTATCTTTTTAAATCGTACAAGCTCAGCTAATAGAACATGAACAGCTTGGCAAGAAAATAAATTTGGAACTGCCTGGGATCACATTCTTAAAGTGACTTTTTCATCCATCAGACACTTCTGGGATAGTTGCTGCATGTCTACATTACGCAGTTTAGACGAGATATTGATCAACCTTAACTACCTGTCACAGAGGGGAGGCAAAAGGATTTAAAATTACTTGCCTGAACTCTTTACCATGAGGTGAGATGATTTACTGGGGAGATGAACCTGACTGGGTGTCCACCCCGTGGAAAATAGGCACGCTGGGAAGATATGGCATCAACTATTGCTAGTGTGGTCCATTACAGACCTACAGGAGGCAAATAGGATCTAGGACTCTGCGAGTTAGCGTCACCCAAACCTTGGCAACACTGTCACAGTGGAGCACAGCTCAAAGCCTGTCACAGAATCACAGAACTTTACAGGTTGGAAGGGGCCTCCAGAGATCATCAAGTCCAACCCCCCTGTCAAGCAGGATGCCTCAGGGTAGTCTGCACAGAAACACATCCAGGTGAGCCTCCAGAGAAGACTTCACAACTTGTTTGGGTAGCCTGCTCCAGGGCTCTGTCACCCTCACTACGAAGAAGTTTCTCTTCATGTGGAGCTGAAACCTGTTTCAGTTTACAGCTGTTGCTCCTTGGCTTGTTACTGCCGACCACCCAAAAGAGCTCCCCACTCGTCAGGTATTTGTACACATTTATCAGATCTCCTCTCAGCCTTCTCTTCTTCAAACTAAACAGTCCCAGGGCTCTCAGTCTCTCTCCACGGGGTAGATGCTCAAGTCCCCCAGTCATCCTCGTGGCTCTCCAAATCCAGATCTGCACTTACACATAAATTCACTGTGGCAAACATAATTTGTGCACTGCTGTAACACAGAAGGGAAAATAAATAAATAAATAAATAAATAAATAAAAATAACCATTTTTTCTCACTTTTGAATGACTCCTGGATAAATACATGGTTTTAAATAGTAGCACTGCGTGTGGCAGCAAAAAAAGAAGCCTTGAGGAAGAAAATTAAGAAGACCTGCAGGGAGTTTTTCTGACCACTGCAGAATTCTCTGGGGCCACAGGAGAAGGGAAGGGAAATAAGATTTTGAGGCTACTGACAATTTAATATCTTTGTTTCCTAATCCATCTGCAGATGATGTTATTTCAGATACTGTGCCTTATCAGGCTTCCCCATCTTTCTTCAGAGCAGTTCAGGGAGGGCTTTTCAAGTAGGTGTTTTGGAATTAAAAGAGAAATGGATTACCAAGAAAGGTCGGACCCAAATCGCATCTAAGTGTGGGAGATCCAGAGGAGCAAAGATCAAAACAGAGCCTGGCCATGTCTGTCAAAGTTTAATTTTGAGGCTGCTGTGTTTTAATTTGGCACACAGCAGGATTTGCAGCCACTGAGCAGAATCTGTGCAAGGAATTTAGGACTGGCCGTCATCTGCTGTGCCTCGGCTCTGTCTGTTAGAAAATTAAATGTGGTAAGGGAGGAGGAAGAGAAGCGCAGTAGTGCTGCATTTCCAAATGTGCTTTGCTTTCTAGTTTACAGCTAATATTTTGAATTCCATTCCAGATGAGAAGTTTGAGAGATGTCAAATTCACATTCAGACACACAAAGAAGTTACTTACACTATGTGCAAGAACTTTCAGGTTAAGATAAAAGGGTGGCTGTGACTCCACTTCAGACATCATAAAATGGTCAGGGTTGGAAGAGACCTCAAGGATCATTTAGCTCAAACCCCCGTGCCATGGGCAAGGACACCTCACACTAGAGTAGGTTGCTCAGAGCCACATCCAGCCTAGCCATAAAGACCTCCTCCTTGGGCAATCCATTCCAGGCTCTCACCACCCTCATGCTGAACAACTTCTTCCTAACTTCCAGTCTAACTCTCCCCATTTCCAGCTTTGTTCCATTCCCCCCAGTCCTATCCCTACCTGACAGCCTAAGAAGTCCCTCCCCAGCTTTCTTGTAGCCCTCTTAAGGTACCAGAATGTCACAAGAAAGTCACCTGGGAGCCTTCTCTTCTCCAGCCTAAACAGCCCCAACTGCCTCGGTCTCTGCTCACAGCAGAGCAGCTCCAGCCCTCTGCTCATCCTCGTGGCCCTTCTCTGGACACTTTCCAGCCCCTCCACATCCCTCTTGTCCCAGGGGCTCCAGAACTGGCTGCAGTGCTCCAGGTGTGGTCTCAGCAGTGCAGAGCAGAGGGGCAGGGTCACTTCCCTGCCCTACTGTCCACACTGCTCCTGCTGCAGCCCAGGCTCTGGTTGCTCTCTGGGTGCCAGAGCACACTGACAGCTCCTATTGAGCTTCTCCTCCACCAGCATCCCCAAGTGCCTCTCCTCAGCACTGCTCTCAGGCCAGTCCCTGCCCAGCCTGTATTGGTGGTTGGTATTGCCTCAGCCCAGCTGCAGGACCTTGCACTTGGCATTGCTGAACTTCATGAGGTTGACTTGGGCCCACCTCTGCAGCCTGTGCAGGTCCCTCTGGCTGGATCACTTCCCTCCAGCTGTCTGCCACACCACACAGCTTGGTGTCTTTGGCAATTTTGCTGAGGGTGCACTCGATGCCACTGTCCATGGCACTGACAAAGATGTAAACCAAGACTGGTCCCAGGATTGATTCCTGGGGTGAATTTTGAGGTAAATGTATCACCCCAAGCCTGCACACTGATTTGGCCAGAAGAGAGGACAGCCTGCTATGACCTACAAGAGTCTGTGGGACACTCAGAACTTTAGGCACTTTCTCTGCAGGATCTGACTGAAAATTGACTGAGGTGTTCCATTAGCATCAGGGAAATTGGAAGAGCTGAATTCAGAGACATAAACCTGGCTTTGAGATGCAGATGTGCTTTGCAGATAGCAGTATTTGAACACCTTAGAGAGTCACTTTGTGGTGAGACACCAGGGGAAGGATGCAGAGATTAGGGGTGGATGCATTTAGTTTATCTTCACAGTAGTACCACTTACTCTTGGAATTTAATTGCAGGATGTTGCAGGGTACAGAGCACCACTGTAAATGTGTTGCCTGCACTGAATGCATAATAATAGTAATTATTATTATTATTATTAACAGCAGAGCCATGCAAACACTTTTCATTTAGTAGTAGAGTTGCCTGAAAGTGCTTCCATTGTATAGAGTTTGTCAGAGTTTTGTACTTTAATTAAAGGGAACATGATGCTGGTAGAATGGTGTTGGAATGATACTCCCTGAAAATTAAATCCTCTGCTTATCTGCGAACAAACAAAAGCTGCATCTTCCTACATGCTACTTTTGGAATAAATCTGGGAGGGCCAAACTCCAAACTTAGCTAGGGATACTGCTGGTACATTTCAAAGACTGTTCAAAGAGATCTAAGGGCATATGCATAATTTCATCTAAAGGCAAGGGAGTTTTGCATTGCAGTTTGGGCTTTAGAAGCTCTGAGGATTAGCTGCTGCACTGTGACTCTCATGCTAGGTGACCTTGGAAAATCACCATTGCTCTGTGAGAAGTCCAGGACACCTAACACATCTAGGATGCTCACTTCAGATCTCTGTAAATCAGCATCTAAAAGAGAAGAGGAAAGGAGAGGAGAGGAAAGGAGAGGAGAGGAATAGTCTCACTTCCATGATGCATTGCTATGACTGGGGAGGGAGCTGGAAGGGAAGTTGTATGAGGAAACGCTAAGGGAGCTGGGGATGTTCAGCCTGGAGGAGAGGAGACTTAGAGGAGACTTTAACACTCTCTACAACTATGCGAAAGGAAGTTGTAGTCAGGTGGGGGCCAGGCTCAACCAGTGACAGGACAAGAGGACACAGGAGAGGGTTATGTTGGCTATTAAGAAGCACTTCCTCATGGAAAGGTGATTAGGTACTGGAAAGAACTGCTCAGGGAGGTGGTGGAGTCACCATCCCTGGAGGTCTTTAAGAACAGATTGGATGTGGCACTTGGTGGCATGGGTTAGCTGATGTGGTGGTGGTAGGTTATAGGCTGCACTTGATGATCTCAGAGGTCTTTTTCAGCCTCAATGATTCTGTGAAGAATGTTTTCCTGTTTCGTGGTATGTTCCTAGAAGAAACTGCTCAGCCTCGCACTGGAGACAGCTCTCTGAACACAATTTTAGAGGCATGGAACCTGGATTTAACATCAAGATCCTGAGAAAGCTCATTGGTCTTTTACAACCTGTGTGTTACAAATTCAGAGCCTGGGTCTGATCAGCTTTTAGTCCAAGGTTTCTGGCTTTGTTTTTAACTAAAGCATTAATTCTGTAGTAGTTTATATCAGTCTGGTTTTATTCCTGCTACAGGAGAATAGTAAAGCAGCAAACCCAGATTTATTCTGATCTATCTTTACCATTTTAGCCATAGAAGTGGTGTGAACCATCAGGTGAATTCTGCCTCAGAGAGCCCCAGACTGAACCTGGGAAGTGCTGCAGCTTTGCTAATTTCCCAGTGAATGATCAACTAAATGGTTGTAACAGCTGTGAGAAGAGGATTCTTGTTTACAACAACATTGCAGATAGCTGCTTTTGTTGTAGCAGCACCTTTTTCATCTTCAGTCTAGGAGTCTGTCATAGTCAGGGACCATAAATAACTGCCACAGAATGCTCCTTGCCACCTACAACCTTTCTGTGGCAATACATGACCCATAAATCTCACTGACATTCTTTTCCATAGCTCTTTTAATGTTCTTTCTTTTCTCCCTCCTCTCGCTTCTCTTCCTCCTTAATGCTGGTATTTAGGAGTCTTGCCCCTCTGACCACTGATTTTAATAATAATTGGGTTATTTGCATGGTCATGAAAACATTATACAAAAGAATAATATAGGATCTAGAACAAATAACGAGCAAAAAAAAAGACCAAAACATTAATTGAACTGGAAGAGAAGGTTCCTGAGGTCCATAAACCACTTGTCCACTAGATGGATTCAAGGAGCTTCTTTCTGCTTATGGCAGAAGGCAATAGTGAAGTACAAGAGGCTTTAAGTATTTACTCACAAAATACCTCCCAACTCACAGGGCTAGCTACAGCTTCAGACACTACCCAAATGCTTTCAAGGAATTCTGTTGGTTTTGTTAGCCATTGAGACTTCTGATTCTTCCCAGACTTCACAGAGTGCTGGGGGAAGAAGTCAGACAATCTCTGACCTTGTCTTGGCCCCTCTGGACAATCTGTGTATCTCCAGGACTTCCTGTCTTGGCAAGAGACTTTCAGGTGTAGGCAGAATGTCTTGTGATGTGCAGTCTTGGCACAGTGTCACGCTGGCTATGCAGGCCGATCGCTTGGAGGCATTTAGAGCCTGTTCCTGGCAAACTCAAGGCAGTGGAGTTTCCAGGTAGTTCACGAGAGCTAACTTATAGTTTAGCAAAGCGTAATACTGCAGAAGGCAATGACAGAATCACTGACATAGAGAGCACAATAAGCAGGAACGATGGCAGCAGCAAGAAGCAAGCACAAATACAATGGCAAAGCATGTTGTGTTTACCTGCTCATCTCTTTTTATCAATGAAGCCTGAGACCAATGGGCCTTTGAACACAGAATGTCCAATCAGAATGGCAGTTAGCCAAGACTGACCATATTAGGTGAAACCTTAGACTTGCTTTACCCAAATTTGGGAAAAATATAGGCCTTGCACAAGGCAGGCACAAGCTAAGCCTGTGTGTCTTGTTTACCACAGGATATAAACAAGTCTGGGCAGGCCAGAGTCTCTAGACTCAGTGGCTCCAGGTTCTTTGTCCTCTTTCTCGCAGTTGCTTCTCCCCACAACAGAAGGAAGGAGAGCAGCAAAAGCATGTCTGAGCAAGCCAGGACATGTATAAGCCTATTTTGGCCTATTCAGGCCTACCACAACCTCCCTGAGCAACCTGTGCCGGTCTATCACTGAACTCACTGTAAAGAATTTCTACTATTCTAAAGCTTAAATTAATTCCCCCTCATCTTGTCACTCCCAGCCCTTGTCAAAAGTCACCTCCCCAGCATTCCTGTATCCTCCTTCACGTATTGGAAGGCTACTCTAATGTGTCTCCACAGCCTTCTCTTCTCCAGGATGAATGTGTATACACTAACCAGACACATAGACACCAAAGACTATCAGCGCCTATGCCAGCACATTTAGATTTAGTAGATTCTCTCCAAACTGCTGCCATCCTCTTAGCAAAGAAATGGCTTAAATGATTTATCTAATAATTTCCCCTCAAATCTTCTCCTTGGCTCCTTGGCCAATTTGACAATAGCACAGATCTGTGTTTCTATTATTTCTCATTTCATTACTTATTTTGCTCTTTATTCTGTTACATTTCTTCTGTTTAGGCAATAACATCTCTCAAATGCAGTTTAATTGGTAGCTGAGGCCCCAGTCTGCATTTACATTTTACTAGAATAATAATGTTGGGAAGGGGTATGATTTTATACATATATATGAGTTATGCTGCTCCATACCCCTTAGTGGATGCAATCTGGTTGATATAAAAGTGATTTATACTGGTTTAGGTCTTTCCCTACTCCCTGGTAATAGCTATTTAATTATAAAGTATGTTTACACCGACACAATTGTATCCACAATCTATCTTCCTTCCTTCCTTCCTTCCTTCCTTCCTGCCTTCCTGCCTTCCTGCCTTCCTGCCTGCCTTCCTGCCTTCCTGCCTGCCTTCTCACCTGCCTTCCTGCCTTTCTTTCTTTCCCATTTTT
The DNA here is from genome assembly GCF_015220805.1 of Pogoniulus pusillus. Taxonomy (NCBI): domain Eukaryota; kingdom Metazoa; phylum Chordata; class Aves; order Piciformes; family Lybiidae; genus Pogoniulus; species Pogoniulus pusillus. Next base: position 6,185,431 of record NC_087305.1, on the reverse strand, counting down.
CATTTCTCTTAATGTAAATTATGCCAGAGGAAAATGACACAAGTACACATACACCCCACCCACAAGCAAGATCATCAAAGCCCTAGAAAAAGAAAAAAAAGGAAAAAAAACTAAACAAAAAAAGCAAACCCATTTAGTTGAATTCATCAGGAGATAATTCTGTCCCTGGGGCTTTAATCTCTCTAAAGAGCAGGATGGGTTTGTGGTGATTGTAGCTGCTTGATTTGCACTACAGCAGTAATAAAAGACTCCCACAGTGCTTACAAAAAATAAGCCAGTTCTGGAACTTCCTTGAAGAAAATAGGATCAGTAGCCCAGTAAGGTGCTCAATTGCTGTTACTTAAAACATATACCGGGTTAATTTAACCCTTAAACCTCTGCACGCAGCAGATGAAAAAAGAACCACAGAATCACAGAATCGACCAGGTTGGAAAACACCTCTGAGATCATTGAGTCCAGCCTATCACCTAACCCTTCTAATTAACTAAACCATGGCACTAAGTTCCAGCCTCCAAGAACTTTGAAATCAAATTGTCTGAGTAAGACAATCAGAGTTTGTGCCACTCATCAGAGGATGGAGAAGGGAGACAAGAAAAGAAAAAGAAAAAAAAAAGTGGCTGAACACTGATCTGAAAGCACAGGCTGGGAATTCCTTCCACTGGGTGAGGATGGAATGTTCAGGAAGGATCTGAGGGGTGGGGTTTGTGGTGCTGAGGAGGAGCCACAGCTGAGTGAGGGGTAAGTGGCCTTTAAAAAGCATATATTTATGTAAAACTGTATATTTATATCTATCTATTAATATATTTATATATTGATAATATATTAACTGACAAGTGACCTTTAAAGGTAAATATTTATATATATTTTATATATGTATAAATATATTAATGTATATATACACACAATGTGTGTATATATGTGTATATATGTGTATATACATAATGTGTGTGAACATAGATAATGTGCATATAAAGGCCACTTACCAATTAATATATTACATAAAATGGCCTTTAAATGTATATATATAAAAATATATATTTAAAGGCCACTTTATATATATTTATATTTATATATGTATAAATAGTATAATATATAGTTTTATATATTCTATATACTATATAGTATATACATTTATATGTATTTATATACAACATGTTTGTGTTATATATGCATATATATTTATAGGTAGATATATGTTTATGCATACATGTAAGAACCTATGACTGAATTCTCCAAGCTTTTCGGCTGCAGCAGTGATTTGTGTGGAGAGTTTGTTCAGCCGGCACTTGGAGGAGCGTGAAAGAGAACTTTTTGAAGTATTAAATATGCCATTTTTAAAAAGAATATTTATTTGTTTTGTTTTAACTGGCATTTTATTTTCAAACCCAAACCTGGTGTGAAAGAAAAAGGTGACTTGTCTGAAGAGCACTGTGGATTTTCACACATGCAAAAGAATGCACTTAAGTGGGGAAAAAAACAAAAACCCAGCCAAACCTGTTCATTGCCTACAGAACTAGTAAAAGTGGTCATGATTTTACCTCTTTCTTCACAGAGTTGAATTACAGAGTTGCCAGGGCTGGAAGAGACCTCAAAGATCATCCACTTCCAATGATCCTGCCATGGGCAGGAACACCTCACACTAGAGCAGGTTGCTCTGAGCCACATCCAGCCTGGCCTTAAACACCTCCAGGGATGAGGCTTCCACCACCTCCCTGGGCAACCTGTGCCAGTCTCTCAGCACCCTCATGCTGAAGAACTTTTTCCTAACATCCAGTCTGAATCTACCCACTTCTGGTTTTGCTCCATTTGTGGAGATTTTTGAAAGCTCAGTGCATTTGAAGCATAGCAGTTAACGGGCTTATGGGATTGAGGTCAATATAAAAGGTGGTTGATGCCTGTGGGGAAAAAATTGATTGTTGTTAATGTTGAAGGGATAAATAAAATGGCTCTTACAGGATGACCAATACAGAGGAACAATAGTAGAGTAAAAGCCAGAGGAAATAATTGAATTAATTGATGATTAATGTTATGAATAGTGGAAAAGTCACAAATGAGGCAAAAGCAGGTAGCCAAGGCAGAAGGGTCAGAATTGTTCATTCAGCTGCCTTGTTTTGTCACCTGTAGACTGCCTCACTGACTGAGCTGTTGGATGTCACAGGATCACAGGATGTTATGGGTAGGAAGGGACCCAAATTGATCATTGAGTCTAACAGCCCTGCCACATCAGGACCATACAATTTAGCTCAGGTCACAGAAGAACACATCCAGACAGGCCTGGAAAGCCTCCAGAGAAGGAGACTGCACAATCTCTCTGGGAAGCCTGTTCCAGTGCTTTGTCACTCTTACAGCCAAGAAGTTCTTCCTCATGTTGAGGTGGAACTCCCCATGATATAGTTTATATCCATTGCTCCTTCTCCTAGCCTAAGGCACTACTGAGCAGAGCCTGTCCCCTATCTCTTCACCCTCAGCCCTCAGAAATTTATAAACATTGACCAGATCTCTTCTAAGTCTTCTCTTCACCAGACCAAACCAAACCCAGGTCCCTCAGCCTCTCCTTACAGGGCAATGATCCAGCCCCATTGAGGGCTGGGGGTCAGGAGGGAGAGGACAGGCTCTGCTCACTTGCTCCCTGGGACAGGATAAGGAGCGATGGATAGAAGCTGCAGCACAGGAAGTTCCACCTCAACACAAGGGGGAACTTCTTGACTGGAAGGGTCCCAGAGCATTGGAATAGAGGTTCTGGAGTCTCCTTCTCTGGAGCCTTTCCAGGCCTGACATCCTGTAATCTTGTGATCTTAATAGCTCTCCTTTGGACTCCCTCCAGCAGATCACTGTCCCTCCTGAACTGAGGAGCCCAGAACTGAATGCAATATTCCAGATGAGGTCTCACTAGGCCAGAGTAGAGAGGAAGGCATATTTCACTTGGAAGCTAACTGCAGAGCAGCCTGGATGTGAGCTTCTGGAGTTTTGAAGTGTGGTTTTGTGCAGAGAATTGAGATTACAGGCATGAAAAGTATAGCTTGAAGAAAGCCTGATGTGTCCAACCTCAGGGAGGTCCAGTCCATGATGTAACAGTGTCCACAGGCTCACTGTGGTTATGCATTTTAAGGGGATCCTTTCACTTATACTTAACCCATCTGGTAAATGATCCCAGTCCATTATTTTGTTGCAGTATCCCACAAATGGAGCCTTACCTCTCCTAGGAGTGAGTTTGCTTGGCTGTTGCACCTGCAGAAGGTATCCATTTCCAGGGCAATTTTACACTGTCAAGTTGTGCAAGGGGAGGTATAGGCTGGATATGAGGAAGTTCTTCACAGAGAGGGTGATTGGCATAGAAATGGGCTGCCCAGGGAGGTGTTGGAGGTGCCATCCCTGGAGATCACAGATGTTCAAGAAAAGACTGGATGGGGCACTTAGTGTCATGGTCTGGTTGATTGGATAGGGCTGGGGGATAGGTTGGACTGGATAATTTTGGAGGTCTTTTCCAACCTGGTTGATACTATGATTCTATTCTGTTTCTGGTGTCAACTGGTAGCTTATACTGGATATGGGCAGTGTTCATCTGTGAGACTGAATCCAGCCTGATGCAATCAGCTAATTCTGGTTTTCTTTTAAGCTGTCTGAGTTTCACAGTATCACTCAAAATTAAGAAACCATGCCCAGATAAATGCTTGAATGAGGAGAAAGCGTAAGCAGTGTTTTCAGTGCCTCTGTATAGCAAAGTTTGCAGCAGTGTTCTAATATCCTTGCAGTCTGGTATTAAGGTTGAAGGTGAGCTCCATAGATGAAGTGCTATGGCAACTTTTCATCTCCCAGAATAAAGATAAAATAAAGGAATTCTAGTAAAAGTTACTCAAGTTGCCCTTAAGCCATACAGCATGATCTAATTCTAAGATCATAAAAGAAAAAAATCCTCCTTGAGGCAAGCCCACAGCAGAGAAGTGGGAGATGAGGAAGCCTCCTGTTCCCTGTTATTGGAATCTAAGAGGCTGAAGGTGGGAGTACAGCTACAGCTTCTCCTCCTAGCCCCCCCCCCCCCACCTATAACAGAAGGTGGGAAGAGAGATGATAGGCAGTGAGAAGAGCCTTGGCTGCACCTGCACTGATGTGCTGGCTGCTTCCCTGTGTAGTTCCTGCTTAGCTCCAGCATTTGATGAGGAGGAAAATCTGCTGGGATCTGGCTGAATCTGAATGGCAAGAACACAAGAAAGGAGTGAAGGCCTTTGCAAGGTGCCAATAGGGCAGCAAATCAATAAGCCTCTTGTTCAAAGAGCAGCAGGAGCAGAGGGTTGAGAGTGAAACTAATGGGAGGGCCAGGGAAGAGAAGCCTCAGCTGCTGTTGCCATGACAAATAATGACAAAAAAATTATTGAAGCGTTTTAAAGGTAATGCTGCAATAAAAAATATCCTCTGGGTTGCTTGGTTATAATTGGGCTGGACATTGTCAGCACTTGTTAATGCTGAGAGCAAGTGCTCTGCGGGGCGCACAAGCTGCTGTGCACTGGGTGATATGCAGAGAGGGAGAGAAAGCTGCTGCAGAAAGGCTCTGAATTTAATAATTCTGGGAACTTTGTTTTTCCCCCAACTAGAATCTGGATGCCTACTTCTGTTCCTTCCTTTGTTATTTCCACTGCAGGTTCTTTCAAGAAGTTGTCTTGCCTTTCTGTCACCTGGCTTCCTCGGCTACAGAAATGCAAGCAGCAGGGCTTGGAAATGTGTGTGAATGTGAGGGAGTGAAGCGTGGGGAGAGGGAGAAACACTCGGTGTGAGAAGGGTTGAGGGGCGAAGCAGTCCTTGACACCTCAGTAGCGAGTAGTTGTCTAAGAGTTGCACTTAGAATCACAGAACTGTCAGAGTTGGAAGGGACCTCAAGGATCATCCAGTTCGAACTCCTGTGCCATGGGTAGGGACACTTCCCACTAGATCAGGCTTCCCAGAGCCACATCTAGCCTGGCCTTTAAAACTTCCTTGCCTGGTGCAGAAGTGCTTCAACAAGTACAAGCAGCTGGACTGCTGAACTGCAGTCCTAACTATAACTTCTGTGGGTGCATTTTCTTCTCCTCCCATTCATGACTATGAATTTTAGATGTAGTCAATGTGAAGCATTTCTCTCTTACGTTCTGATCCCTTTCCAAACTCAAATCTTAGCTTTGGGGCATCCTGAAGATGTAAAGGCCCTTGTTTTGTTATCTCTCTCAGGCACGTTCTGAGATGGATTATTTATGGCTCCTTGAAACAACTCTGTGCTTAAAAATAAAAAATAAAGCAAGCAGCTGTCTGTGTGCCTTTGTTTTTCCTTTTTTTTACTCCCTCCTGCTCAAGCTGCAAGAATCAATAGTTTTGGAATAGCTTTTGCAAAGTTTTGGTCAGTTTTTTTATATGCAAGTGTGTGTATGCTGCAGGTGTGAATGGTCTCTGAGTGTGTCCAGGCAACATCAGTGTTGGGAAGGTGCAGAAAGGGCCCAGTTGTGGGGTTATTTATTTATTTATTAATAGGTGTGCCTGGTTGCATTCCACTGAAGTGCAGTTCAGCTCTAAAATTGCAGTGCTGCGGTAAAATATCCATCTCTTCACCCTCCGAACATACAAATAACTGCCAGAACAGAAATCTTAAGGTAGTTTGCAATAGACATTAAATTCACAGCTTCTGCAGCCTTCCTGCAGGATCCTTCAGATCTTGGCAGGCAGCTCTGAGGTCCCTCTGGAGTATTCTCTTCTCCAGGCTGCACACCCCTAGCTCCCTCAGCCTGTCCTCACAGCAGAGGTGATGCAGCCCTTGGATCATCTTTTGTGGCCTCCTCTAGGCTCACTCCACCAACTCTTTGTCCTCCTGCTGGGGACACCAGACCTGGAGGCAGAATTTGAGGTGGAGTCTCTCAAGAGTGATGTACAGGGGCAGAATCACCTCTCGTGACCTTCTAAGTGGATATTCAAGGGGCCATGGAATCATAGAATGGTTTTGATTGGAAGGGGGCCTCAAGGGGCCATGGAATCATAGAATGGTTTTGATTGGAAGGGGGCCTCAAAGATCATTCAGTTACAACCCCCTGCCACAGGCAGGGACACCTCCCACTAGAACAGGTCACTCCAGGCCTCATTCAACCTGGTTCTGAACACCTTCTGTGTTCTTTGATCACATTCTGTGATGCCGTGATCCACCACCTTCCTGGGTAACCTGTGTCTCACCCTCCTCACTGCAAAGAACTTCTTCCTAATACTCATTTTAAATCTCCCCTCTGCCAGTTTAAACTCATTGGTCCTCATCCTGTCATTACAAAACCTTGTCAATAGTCCCTCCCCAGCCCTTGTTGTGGAGGCAAGGAATTAACGTGGCTGAGGCAAGAATACATATACAAATAGAATTATTTTATTTTCCCGAAACCCTGCCCCCAGAACTATATACAGAAATTAATTTAGTTTAATTAGCAGACTCGGTTTGATTGAGAAGATTTTACAAGGATACCATAGATAAATTTTCCTATTTTAGAAGTCAGGAAATGGAAAAGGCTAAGCTACAAACATAGCATTCCGCACTATTAATCAGGCTGAGCAGAAAGTTTACTCACAGGTGAGCCAGGCTGTCTGAGAGAAAGGGCGCTCCAGATGCGCGTCAGCTCTCTCTCTTCAAAGGACATCCGAGGCTCATTAGCTTGCACAAAAGGCGCTTACGGTGGGAAGTGTCCAAAGCAGGGACCATCCTGTCCCTCAGGAGCTTGTCCTTTGCAGTGCAGGGGACTCCTTCTGCAGGAACTCTCCAGGCGGGGAAGAACTCTAAGGCGGGAACCCCAAGGCAGGAAGTACCCCAATATTTATCCCCTTTCTAGGCAAAGAGTGGAGTTACTACTTCCTAGGCATGAAGACCACAGCCAAACGCCAGCGCGATTCCAGTGTGGGCATCTGCATGGGGCACCCCTCGTGCCGGACGGGCCCTTTGCCCCCCCACCCCCCTTCATGCCTACAGGGCAGGGGGGAAACAGATTTTTCACACCTTTCCCATTCAAACCATGGAGGGAGAAGAATTTTGGGGTATACAGGACTCCAGGACAGCCCTCCAGTAGCCCACTTCAGATACTGGAAGGCCACTCCAGGGTCTCCTCAAAGCCTTCTCTTCAGGCTGCAGAGCCCAAACTCTCTCAGCCTGTCCTCAGAGCAGAGCTGCTGCAGCCCTCTGAGCATCTTCATGGCCTCCTCTAGACCGGCTCCAACAGTTCCACGTCCTGCTTGTGTTGGGGGCTCCACAACACATATTGACACTACTACTTATATAAATAAGGATTTAACAGAATCCTGGAGAGTGAACTTTGCTTCAGGTTTGAGCAATGAAAGGCACAGAGAAGGTAGTGAGCTCTGATGTGAGAGGCTTTAACAGATTTCCAGGCTGTGCTTCCAGGCGAGGCCTGACAGATCTCTGCAAATCGCTCTCCTACCACAGGATGTTTTAGCAGTATTCTGGACAACCTTCAGCAAGCTCCATCGGGGGGGAAACAAAAAAAAAAGGTCAAATTACAACCTAGTGTGGAGCTTTGATGCTGTGGTGTTTTTTTATTAGCCTTTGAAACAGCTCAGGAACCCCTGCTGAAACTGTGGCTTAATTGAGTCTCCTGTCCTTGCAGCAAAAGAGAAGAGATTGACTTCAAAAGGATTCAAATCTTCTCCTTAGCAAAATACAGCTGGTTTGGGGTTTTTTCCCCTTTTTTGTTTTGTCTTGTTCCTTTTTATTTTTAAGTTCAGAGAGGTCTTTGCAGGACACATGAACACTTGATTATCACTTCTCCACCACTGGTTTTGTATCCTGTGCCACCAAAACTGCAAACTGAAGACATGCTTGTGAATTGAATCATGAAAGGTGTGCATGGATACACTCTCTAAAGGTTTGCTTTGGCTCAGTCTGTCTTTTTCCCCTACTTCATAAAACAGAACTGTTTCTGACTTTATGGAAGTGTTCCCTGCCAGCAAATACATCTTTTCCATGATGTTTTGAAGTGTTTTGAAGCAAATCCAACTCTTAATTCTAGTCCACAGCATCAGTCGTTATCTGTCTTTGAAACCCTGAGGGCTGACAGCTTATACATACAGCAGGAATTTGCCTGCTTGCCTGCTCTTAGGCTGAGCCAGGACAAATGCCTTTCCTTGGGGCTGCAGACTGATTGGGTGCAGAGGTTCAGTGAGCTGCTGGCCAGGCAGATGATTTGCTGGGTAGAGCTTAGCTCTGTTTAACATCTTTGTCAGTGCCATGGACAGTGGCATCGAGTGCACCCTCAGCAAAATTGCCAAAGACACCAAGCTGTGTGGTGTGGCTGACAGCTGGAGGGAAGTGATCCAGCCAGAGGGACCTGCACAGGCTGCAGAGGTGGGCCCAAGCCAACCTCATGAAGTTCAGCAATGCCAAGTGCAAGGTCCTGCAGCTGGGTTGAGGCAATCCCAAGCACCAATATAGGCTGGGCAGGGACTGGCCTGAGAGCAGTGCTGAGGAGAGAGACCTGGGGGTGCTGGTGGAGGAGAAGCTCAATAGGAGCTGTCAGTGTGCTCTGGCATCCAGAGAGCAACCAGAGCCTGGGCTGCAGCAGGAGCAGTGTGGACAGCAGGGCAGGGAAGTGACCCTGCCCCTCTGCTCTGCACTGCTGAGACCACACCTGGAGCACTGCAGCCAGTTCTGGAGCCCCTGGGACAAGAGGGATGTGGAGGGGCTGGAAAGTGTCCAGAGAAGGGCCACGAGGATGAGCAGAAGGCTGGAGCTGCTCTGCTGTGAGCAGAGCCTGAGGCAGTTGGGGCTGTTTAGGCTGGAGAAGAGAAGGCTCCCAGGGGACCTTCTTGTGGCCTTTTGGTACCTTAAGAGGGCTACAAGAAAGCTGGGGAGGGACTTCTTAGGCTGTCAGGTAGGGATAGGACTGGGGGGAATGGAACAAAGCTGGAAATGGGGAGAGTTAGACTGGAAGTTAGGAAGAAGTTGTTCAGCATGAGGGCAGTGTGAGCCTGGCAGGGGCTGCCCAGGGAGGTGGTAGCAGCCTCATCCCTGAAGGTGTTTAAGGCCAGGCTGGGTGAGGCCGTGGCCAGTCTGATCTATTGTGAGGTGTCCCTGCCCATGGCATGGGGATTGGAACTGGATGATCCTTGTGGTGCCTTCCAACCTGTCCTGGAGTCCTGTATACCCAAAAATTCCTCTCCCTCTGTGGTTTGAACGGGGGAGGAAAAGGCGGGAAAATACCTGTTCCCCACCCCACCCTCCCACCCCCCCCAGCCCTGCAGGCGTGAGGGGGGCAGCAAGGGGCCCTTCCGGCACGAGGGCTGCCCGGGCTGGGATCGGCTGTGCTCTTGGCGCCCAGGCAGTGGTAACTACTCTTTGTCTAGGAAGAGTATAACCTTTGGGCGCCTTCCCGCCTTGGGGTGCCCGCCTTGGCGTTCTCCCACCCCCGGGTCGATTCTCCAAGAAAGAGTCCCCTGGTGCTCCGAAGGACAAGCTCCTGAGGGACAGGGCCTTCTCCTGAGGGACAGGGCCGCCTCTGCTTTGGCCAGTTTCCACCGTTAGCACCCTTTATGCAGGCTGAGTATCCCTTAACGATCCTTGGGCGACTTCTGAAAGGGAGCGAGGGACAAGCATCTGGACGCTTCCTTTCAGCAGGCCTCACACCTTGGGTAAACATTAATGGCTTAGCCTGATTAATGCCGTAGCCTGTTCCAGCTTCTGGCTTCCAAAATAGTCAAATCACCTATGGTATCCTTGTAGATCTTGTCAATCTGACTGAATCTGCTAATCAAAACTGAATTAATTTCTGTATCTAGTTTTGGGGGCAGGTTTTTGGGAAAAAAAAATAACTCTGTGTTTCTAAAAGATTCCTGACTCGGCCACATTAATTTCCTGCCTCCACAACACAGCCCTGACTGATTCTATGGTTCTGTGCTGGGCAGAGCTTAGCTCTGTGCAGAGAAGGCTTTGCTCTCCTGCAGCTATTATTGCATTTACAGTCAGGTGCCTGTGCATCTCTTCTCCTTAGCATGTTCTTGGCCTGGCAGCAGCTCAGCATCTGACACAGATACCTCTTAAAATTACAGGTGCAGAGGTTTCAGTTAAATTGTTTTGTGTTGCAGCCTGTGGTTAGCCAAAGCTCGAGATGAGAGTCAAAGGAAGATTTCATCTGTGTCTCAGACCATCTGTGTCTCAGTGGTCTGATTCACAACAACTGGAAATGCATTTTGATATTAGCATTTTTTTTGAGTCAGGCTCAAGGCTGTACTAGCTGGGAGAAATGGTTTTCCTTCTAGACATCTTCAGACCTAGAACAGAAAGTAGATTATTTATTAATGTTAATAACCTTGTAATAAGTACAGCAGATTTGAAGCTGATACCAATCAGTGAATCTGATGTGACTGAGGACACTGTACTATATATATGTTCATTTCCTTATCAGGAGCCATTAAGCAGTGCTTTAATTGTTGAATATATTGCTGGACCAACATTGTACAGTTCTAGGAGAAGGTAGGTCTGCTGTTGTAAAGACCTATTCATGTGGTCAGTATCCAGCTGGCATCAAGGGGATTCCCACAAGTACATGAAATGCAGCATGCATCTAGGGTTTAACTGCATTCAGAGGCAGGCTGAGATCCTTGTATCCATGGCACGTTCTGTTTTCCATATCTTAGCAGTGCACTGATCTGAAAGCATTTTGATGAGCAGGTCTTGCTCAAAGCCTTGTTGCCTTGCCAGGGAACTGGAAGCTTTCCTATTTCCATGTTGTTTGCAGAGCAGTCTCTTGTGTGTGTGCTCTTACGTATGAATTGTGATGCTGCCTGCTGCCTGTGGATTACATTAAATATTTCACCCAGTGCCTGTCTAAACTTCTAAGCAGTACAGATGTAGAGCATGCCTGTAAATAATTTATGAAAGCCACGGTGTGGATTTCGAGTCTTACCCTTTTGGCATTGGCATTTCTGTCTCTGAATGCTCCTTGTGTATTACAGGGCTGTGATAAATTACCTTTAGAGTGAATTGGTTATGGTGGATTTTTAGGAGAAAGCAGAAGTAGCTGTTACGTAAATATGCAAAACTTTGCTGGTAACAAATTATAGGGAAAAAAAGACTAATTAGTGTAATTACTGTCATTATAATTCTAATTTAACTGCCTAGACTTGTACTGCAGCAACATCAGAGCTGTCACATTTGCAAACTGCGTAATTATATGTATTAAGTTCTGTTTATGTTGCATCCAGTATCTAAAATGGGCTGTTACCTTAAATTGCTCCATAAAAGAAGTCAAAATGTCATTAAAGGGCTGACTTAACCTTCTTGATTGTTCTGATTCAGTGAAAGGTGAAACAAAGCTTGCCTGGCTCAATATCTGTAAAATAAATATTCTTGCTGAAAAGGCATAAATAGATTGTGCCAGATGCACGTTAGGTGAAGTGGGAGCTTAAAAATAGCCACCAAGTTCTGCCTCAGTCAGAACCTGCTGTAAAGCTGAAGATCAGTTTGTTTATCAGGTAGCATTTTCATTCTGCTCATTTCACCCTTCACATTTCAAAACTGGACTTGTATTTGCCATCTGTGTGTGGGACACTGATGACAACACTTTGGTGCTTCTGTTCTCTCCCTCCACTCATTCAGTGCTCCCTGCGTCATACACTTGTCCGGCTCATAGCACAGACATAAGCCCAGGACCTCAAACCAAAATCCCTCTAAGCTTCAAAGCTAAGACACCTGAACCCAAGGATGATACTGGGTTGGAAATCACAGGATTACAGGATCGCAGGATGTTAGGAGTTGTGTCAGAACTGTTCATTCAGCTGCCTTGTTCTGCCACTTGTAGGCTGCCTCACTGACTGAGCTATTTGGATGCCACAGAATCACAGGACATTATGGGTTGGAAGGGACTCAAAGAGATCATTGAGTCTAACCCCCTTGCCAGAGCTAGACAATCTAGCTCAGGTCACAGAGGAACACATCCAGACAGGCCTAGAAAGGCTCCAGAGAAGGAGACTGCAGAACCTCTCTGGGCAGCCTGTTCCAGTGCTTTGTCACCCTTACAGCCAAGAAGTTCTTCCTCATGTTGAGGTGGAGCTCCCTGTGCTGTAGTTTACATCCATTGCCTCCTGTGCTATCCCAGGGCACAAATGTGCAGTTTGTCCCCTCCCTCTTGACCCCCAGCCTATTCATTAGATCCCCTCTAAGTCTTCTCTTCACCAGACTTAACAGCCTCAGTTCTCTCAGCCTCTCCTCATAGGGAGACTCCAGACCCTTCAGCGTCTTTGTAGCCCTCCCTTGGACTCTCTTCAGCAGATCCCTGTCCCTCCTGAACTGGGGAGCCCAGAACTGGATTCAATATTCCAGGTGAGGTCTCACCAGGACACAGTAGAGGGGGAGGAGAACCTCCCTTGATCTGCTGCCCACACTCCTCTTAATTCTCTCCCTCTGTTTCATTCCCTGAGACCATGCCATGTTGCACATCCCTTTTAGAGCCCCCAACCCTCTTCCAACAGACTGGGAAAGTACATCCTGTGAGACTTCCTTACTTAATATGTATTTATGCTTCTGGAGCACTCTTGACAGTTTGTTTTCTCCCCCCTTCTACATAAAAAATGAGTTGCTTTTGTACTGCTCAGCACTATGTTATGAATATTAATCCAGAGGGTTTATTTTTGTTATTCTAAATCTGCCTGTATCCTTTGTAAGAAGAAAAATGGGACATAATTAATCTCTCTGTTAATCTTGATATTTGCATGGAACAAGTGAAACAAGCTCTTCAAACCACTAGCTTCACTCGTGAGAAGTATTTACACTGCAGTTCAGAGGGAAACTCTAGGGCTTATTTATTTATTTTTGTCATCTAAGATGCAATACACACAGTGGGAGGCAAATTTCCTAAGTCCCAGTGAGTTTTGTCTGGTTCACTGTAGTTTGCTGTAGTGTTAACTTTGTACTGCTAGATGAATGTGCCAGGTGGAAGCATGGCAGGGTGGGTGCCTGCTGCTGCCTTTGGCAGAGCATAGAGAAATATTTAAAGCTGAGTCTTGGGGTTCAGGTTGTTGCCTTCCAGTATCTAAAGGGGGCTACAGGAGGGCTGGGGAGAGACTACTGACAAGGTCTTGTAACGACAGGATGAGGAGGAATGGGTTTAAACTGGCAGAGGGGAGATTTAAACTGGATGTAGGCAGAAGTTCTCTTTAGTGAGGGTGGTGAGACACTGGCACAGGTTGCCCAGAGAGGTTGTGGAGCACAGAATCACAAAATTAGATATTTATGTTATTCTGTGCTCCACAACCTCCGTGGAGGTGTTCAAGGCCAGATTGGATGAGGTCTTGAGCGACCTGTTCTAGTGGGAGGTGTCCTTGCCTATGGTGGGGTGTTGCTTTGAGCTTTGAGGTCCCTTCCAACCTAAGCCTTTCTATAATTCTATGATTCTCATGAGAACATGCTGGATTTGCACTGCTGGGGAACCTCACCTAGTTTTCAACGGACACTGAAGTGCTGTTGCCTTCAAGAGCCTTGCAGCAAATCACAGAACCACAGAATCACAGCATGTTAGGGGTTGGAAGGGACCTCAAGAGAGCATTGAGTCCAACCCCCCTCACAAAGCAGAGTCACCCAGGGCAGGTCATACAGGAAGGTATCCAGGCAGGTTTTGAAAGTCTACAGAGAGGGAGACTCCACAATTGCCCTGGACAGTGTGTTCCAGAGTTCTGTCACCCTCACAGGGAAAAAAATCCTCCTCATTTTTAAACGAAACTGCCTATGCCTCAGCTGCCACCCAGTGCCCCTTGCTCTGTTATTGGGCATCGCCCAGCAGAGCCTGGCTCCAGCCTCCTGCCACTCACCTTTACATATTTATAAACATCAATGAGGTCACCTCTCAGTCTCCTCTCCAAGCAGCACAGCCCCAGCTCCCTCAGGCTCTCCTCCTAACAGAGATGTTCCCTTTCCTTCATCATCTCTGTGGCTCTGTGCTGGACTCTCTCAAGCAGTTCGATGTCCCTCCTGAATGAGGGAGCCCAGAACTGGACACAGCACTCCATATGCAGCCTCACCAGTGCAGACTAGAGGGGTAGGAGAACCTCTCTTGACCTACTAGCCATAGCCCTTCTAGTCCACCCCAGAATGGGCTTGCCCTTCTTGGCCACCAAAGCACATTGCTGGCTCATGCTCAACCTCCCATCCACTAGGACCCCCAGGTCCTTTTCTCCTTCGCTGCCTTCCAACGTGTTAATCCCCAAGCTATGCTGATCCCTGGGGTTGTTCTTTCCCGAGTGCCTGACTCTACACTTGCCCCTGTTGAATCTCATTAAATTTCTTCCGCCCAGCCCTCAGCCTGCCAAAGTCTCACTGAAAGTCTCCAGAGAAGGAGACTCCACAACCTCTCTGGGCAGCCTGCTCCATTCCATCTGAAGAGCAGCACAGAGCAGGGGTGAGTTCAACTTGTCTGCAGCCTGGTCGCTAGCTGTAGAGCTTTGACACTTGTTGTACAGTGCAACATGATCAGTGGGTGCAGCAACAACTGTTTAGAAAGGCATCCCCCCTGTATTAACATTTGTGAGGCAAACTCAGCCCTGGTGCCTGACTTCAAAAGTCCTGGGATAAGGCTGAGCTTGGCCCTGCATCTGAAACATGAATTGAAACTTTGGCAACAGTCACCCTGCTTTGAAGGGTCCTGTTTGAAGAAAGGTGCTTTGAAGGTATTCATTGGCTCTGAAATGAATCCTTGCTATCCATTCTGCCCCTCATAGAAGATGGATTAGCAGTCCCTCGTGATTGCTGTCTTCTATCTCCAGTTCATTACACTCCAGTTAGACTGAGGGTAGAGTGTCTGTGGGGAGGATTACTGTGTGCATCTTGCAAAGTAAATGCCAGCAGCTTCCTGGAAAGGCAGACACTAAGGCTGTTTCAGTGCAAGACTGGAGAGCTGAGAGCTTGGATGATTTTTATCAAGTGAAGCTGCTGATATGCTGAGCTAGAAGGCAAGGAGCCAGTTTCCCCCATTTGAGGATTGGGCTTGTTATGGAGCACCTTACAGGAGCAGGCTGCCCAGGGAGGTTGTGGAGTCTCCCTCTCTGGGGAGATTCAAAACCCACCTGGACATGTTCCTTTGTGATCTGCCCTAAGTGATCCTGGTCTGGCAGGAGGGTTGGACTAGATGAGCTTTGGAGGTCCCTTCCAGCCCCTGACATTCTGTGACTCTGTGATTCTGTGATTCTTTTTACCCACATGGTGTTTTACTGGATGTAATGACTGCTGCCAGCACAAGGCAGCTGTGAAGCACAGAAGGAAAATACAGAGCCTTACTTCACACCACCCAGATGTGAGCTGTGTTCCTGGCATCATCCTCCTTAGAAGCTTATCTCTCCAGAACATGTCTGCCAGATCACTGAGATGTCTCTGCTTTTTCTTCAGGAGTTCAGCCAAACATCCTTCTGCAATGAGACAGGGAGATGAGGGTTGCCAGGATGATGTGTCTGGACTTTATCTGAATTGGATTCCTCTTGTTGCTGGAAGGACTTCCAACCATACACACTATTGGGTTGCTAAAGAGTGCTGGTGGTAGACAAAGAGTCAAGCTCTGCATTGTGAGAACCACATGTTTGAACACCTGGACTGCTCCAAAGCTGAACCAGGTGAGAGATGTGTGTCTGCCCAGTACCATTTTCTGTTGTCCTTGCCTTGTTAAAATTTGAGCTGAAGTAAAGATGATAAGGAGGACCTCCAAATAACAGCCACTCCCTGCACACATTGAGGGGCCTGGAGCACAGCCCTGTGAGGAGAGGCTGAGGGAGCTGGGGGTGTGCAGCCTGCAGAAGAGGAGGCTCAAGGCAGACCTCATTGTTGTCTACAGCTACCTGAAGGGAGGTTGTAGCCAGGTGGGGTTGGTCTCTTCTGCCAGGCACCCAGGGCCAGAACAAGAGGACACAGCCTCAAGCTGTGCTGGGAAGGTTCAGGGTGGATGTTAGGAAGTTCTTCAGGGGTAGAGTGATTGGCATTGGAATGGGCTGCCCAGGGAGGTGGTGGAGTCATCATCCCTGGAGGTGTTCAAGAAAAGACTGGATGGGGCACTTAGTACCAGGGTCTGGTTGATTGGATAGGGCTGCGTGATAGGTTGGACTGGATGATCTCAGAGGTCTCTTCCAACCTGATTGATTCTATGATTCTATAATTTCATGTTTCCTGTCTACAAATGAATGAAAGTGATTTTACTGTTATTTAGGAGGCTGTGTCATGGTGTGTATTATGGTGACTGCATGGAAAAGGACTACAAAAAGCATTTTCATTCTTGCTATTGCTGTTTCACCACTGGGGAAACTAAGGAGAAGAGAACTGTTAGGTCTGGCTTGAGACACTTTCTTTTGCACCTGGTCAGGAAGCATCCTTTGACTGGAAAAAAAAAAACCTGCAAACAAGAAAAGCAGTGTGGAATGTGACACTTTTTAAAGGGTAGTGGTGATAAAACCATACAGGGCTGACTCCTGATCTCTCTGGGGGCTCTCTCTGCTGCATCCTCAGCAACTCAAACAATTCATTCAGCTTTGGACTTCTTTGTGTGTCAAGACCTAAGGTGGTTTTCCTCATCTGCTTGCACTGTGCTGGCTCTGTGTGCTCAGAGCTTTGTGGTTTGACAATGTACAGCCCGAGTTGACAGACACAGATTGGTTTGGGTTGGAAAGGACCTTAAAGATCACCAGGTTCCAATCCCCTGCTGTTGGCAGGGATACCTCCCACTAGCCCAGGTTGCTCAAGGCATCATCCAATCTGGGCTTGACATCCACAACCTCCTTGGGTAACCTGTGCCAGTGTCTCCGCACCCTTACTGTAAGGAATCTTTTCCTAGTCTCCAATCTCAATCTCCTCTCTCCCATCTTCTCCCTGCTGTGTGGATTCTCAGACTCAACCATTGTGGGGAGGCCAGTACCCATCTGGGGCTCTCCCTCGCCTCCCCAGCTACCAATTTTCATAAAGCCTGCGGGGATATGCAGGTCTCTGAAGCTTCTGTCCAGCCTGACTGGACTTGACCAGTGGACCAAGGCCTGAAGAGAAGAAGGGAGGGCAGGAGAGAGCGCATTCTAACAGAGCATGGTATGTTGGCTGTGTGTAACCTCTGCCTCATTTCACCTTCCTGTGAAGTGGTTGCCAGAATATTTCTCTGCATAACTTACAGTATGTAAGTATTGTTTTGGATATGGTTTTAATCCTTCCAACAACTTCTCTGAGGATTGAAGAACATGAGAAATAACAACGGGCAGCTAGAAAGGACACCTTAAACTGGGAGTCTAATTCCTCCCAAACTCGTGAAGAGTTATTGAGTTAATAACTGGTTAACTACTTGCTAATGTGAAATCTTCTCATTAGGCAAGTCAATTGTAATTAACACATATGGCCTAGAGATACATACCAGAGAGGGGAAAAATATCTCTCTTCCCAAGTAAGGATAGATTAAAATGTCCTGTTTTGTTGGAATTACATTTTAATGAACACTAATATGCACAGATCCCTTTAACAAAGGCTTTTTTTTATCAGTTCTTTTAATTACAAGGATCAGCTTGAAGCAAAAGGATTTGAAAAGATTTGCATTTAGAAAAAAATCGGGGGGGGGGGGGGGGAGAGAGCGGGGAGAAGGTATCGCTACATAAAAGCCTTAGGAAAGTATTCTGACTCTGCCCCCGCCTCTAATTGAGTGTCTGGAACTTTTTTATCTGGAGTTGCTCTCTGTTTTTTGGTTAAAAACTTCACAAGTTTCAGCTAATCATTTCATCACAGAGAGGTCTCCAGGTACCCCAGTGTTACTCTTAAGGTGATGTAGTCTTGTAGATCCAAATCTCAAAGGTGCCAGCTCCAATGGAGCTCCTGCTGTAGCTGTGCCTCTGAGGGTTGTCCTTCTTCCACAGTCACAGAACTCACAGAATCACAGAATGTCAGGGGCTGGAAGGGATCTTGAAAGCTCATCCAGCCCAACGCTCTCTGCCAGAGCAGGATACCTATACTAGATCATACTGGATGGCATCCAGATGGATCTTGAATGTCTCTAGAGAAGGAGACTCCACAACCCCCGGGGCAGCCTGTTGCAGTGTTCCGTCACCCTGCTGAAGCAGAGCCTTCTGTCGATACATTCAAAGAATGGTTTGGGTTGGAAGGGACCTTAAAGCTCATCCAGTTCCAGCACACTGGCCATGGGCAGAGCACCAGCCCAGGTTGCTCAGGGTCCCATCCAACCTGCCTTGAACACCTCCAGGGAGGCGCAATCCACAACCTCCCTGGACAATCTGTTTCAGTGTCTCACCCTCACTGTCAGGAATTTCTTCCCCATTTCCAGTCTCTATATCCTCTTCTTAAATCCACCCCCCTCCCAGCCTATCACTTTGCTTCAGCTTCTTTGCCGGGCTGGCAGAGGCCTCGTGGGCCGCATGACAATGCACTCAAGTTCTAACAGCATCTCACCTTCCTGCTCTGCAGGTGCACCATTCAGCTGATCCGTGTCTTAAACCAGCCCCACCTAACCCAACCGCTTCAGTGCAATTGCTGCTGTGTCCTGAGGGAAGCCAAGGAGTATTTTATTCCTTTTATTTCAGCTGCTATCACCTCCATGCTATCGATCGTTGTACAATCACAGCTCTAGTATCATTTCAGGTTCTCTTAGTACGCGTACTAACCCGGGCTGATGCTGCGTGCTTGTACCATCCCCTCTTGCCAGCAGGTGTCCCTTCAAGTCACCAATTGCTGCGCTCGTTGGAGAGGAGCTGTTCCTTGGTGGCTGTTAACAAGAAGCTACTTTTTACAACCACTGGACATTTCGTGTACAGCATGGAACTGTGTAAACCACTGAGCTCTACCACAGGTTCTCTCCAACCAAATGCCTCGTGTAAATGCCCCAAATTCTAGGAGTCCGTCTCATCTGGAGGGGGAGAGGTGATGATGCAACAGAAGGTGGTGTGGGGGTACTTACTATCCTCTCAGCCCTTAGTTCTGTGTATAATCCTGAGATGCTCACAGGGTGCTTGGAGGCACTGCTGTAAAGGGGTGACAGTGGCTGCGGTCATAGTGGAAGGGGACCCTACTGGAAGGCTGCAGAGGGATTTTTCCTGAGGATGTTGGAGACAGGCCAAGGGGGAATGTTTTGAAGTTGAGGGAGACCAGGGTTAGAGTGAAGATGAGGAAGAAGTTCTTCAATGTAAGGGTAGTGAGACTCTGGAACAGGTTACCCAGGAATGCTGTGGCTGCCTCCTCCTGGGCATGTTGAAGGCCAGTGGGACGAGACCCTCAAAGAAGCCAGGTTTAGTTGTGATGTGTCCCTGGGCATGGTGGGGAGGTTGGAGTAGGTGATCTCGAGGTCCCTTTCCAACCTGGAGCCATTCTGTGATGCTATGATTCCTGTGATTTGGAGCATGCTCTGTTCTATACAGCAAATGAGAGATGAACCCAATCAAGGCTTCAAGGAGACCTTGGAGTGGTCTTCCATTATCTGAAAGGGGCTACAGAAAGGCAAAGGAGGGACTACTGACAAGGTCTTGTAATGACAAGATGAGGAGGAATGGGTTTAAACTTCCGGGGGGAGATTGAAACTGGATGTTAGGAAGAAGTTCTTTGTAGTGAAGGTGGTGAGACACTGGCACATAGAATGTGATTCTATGATGGCCATCCTTCCTGGAGGTGCTCAAGGCCAGGCTGAGGCAATGAGGTTTGCCCTCAGCCTACTCTTCACAGGCTAAACAAGCCCCAGCTCCCTCAGCGTCTTCACACAGGGCTTGTGCTTTCATTCTATTACCTGTTAGTCGGGAGAAGAGACCCAAGGACCCAGCCTCACTCCCAACCCCCTTGCAGGGAGCTGTAGAGAGCAATGAGGTCTCCTCAGCTTCCTTTCTTCCAGGCTAAACCTGGAGGTGTTCAAGGTCAGGTTGGATGAGGCCTTGGAGCAACCTGTTCTAGAGGGAGGTGTCCCTGCCTATGGTGGAGGCTTGGAACCTGGATGAGCTTAGAGGTCACTCCCAGCCTAAACCATTCTATGATTCTATTTTTAAAGAACAGGGTAAAAATCTGCCAGACCTGGCAGTTTGGAGCCAAGATGTTTCAGTCCGTCATGGTTGGGCTGTCATCTATGAATTAAGCTGCCAGTCTTGAATATTTTTGGCATGTGGGAGGTCGCTTAGCTGGTGTGGATATTTTTGCATGGTCCATTTAGTAAGCACTGCTACTATAATGTCTCGCACAACTAGGAGCTGCTGCAATATCGCATCATAGAATGGTTTAGGTTGGAGGCACCTCAAAGACCATCCAGTTCCAATCCCCTGCATAGGCAGAGGACACCTCCACTAGCAACAGGTCACTTAAGGCCTCATCCAACTGGCCTTGAATACCTCAAGGAGGTGATTCTGTGACCCACAACCCTCCCTTGACAGCCATGTGCCTCACCACCCTCCTTGCAAAGAACTTCTTCCTAACATCAGTTTCATTTCCTCTCGGCCACTTAAAACCCATTCCTCCTCATCCTGCCATTACAAGACTTGTCAGTAGTCCCTCCCCAGCACTCCAGTAGCCCCCTTCAGATCCTGCAAGGCCACACCCCAAGCTCTCCTGGACGCCTTCTCCTCTGCAGGCTGCAGAGCCCAACTCTCTCAGCCTGTGCTCAGAGCAGAGCTGCTGCAGCCCTCTCAGATCTGGTGGCTCCTCTGGACTGGCTCCAACAGATACATATCCTTCTTGTGTTGGGGGCTACAGAGCTGCACACAGTTACTCCAGTGAGGTCTCAGGAGCGCAGAGTAAAGGGGCAGAATCCCCTCCCTTGCCCTGCTGGCCACTCTTTCTCTTGAGGGCATACGTGGTGGGAGGGTCTCCTGAACCTGCCTCCACGCTTTTGCTTGTGCAAAATGAGCTTGAATCACTGTTCCTGATGTTATAATGCATCAACTTGTCACTAGTGCTGAAGAACCCCACAGGGCAGTCGATGCCCTTGGACAAGGTTTTGATTCAAGCTGACTAACAGATGACCACAAGATAAGTTGGAAATTACTTTGTCAGCCTAGATGAGTGACAGAGCTGTGCGGAGCAGTCGCATGCTCTCTGGAAGCTATGAGTGATAAGCAGACAGCAGCTCCTGCTTCTGCAGGGGATTGACAGCCTGGACTTGGAGACTGAGCAGAATTGATTTCTTGTTTGTACTGGAGGGTAAGGCTGAGCAGAGTCAGGTCATGAGTGCTCCATTACATCAGATAAACATTCTTCCTGTGTGTGACAATGTACACAATCCTCACACACACACAAAAAGACCTGAAGGTTCTTCAGGGTTAGCTGTCAGTTGAATCCTTGCTCTCATCAGCGGATTAGTCTTGGTTTGGAAAGAGAAGCTGCACTTCTTTTTTCAGGATGGTTGATTTTTTGGTTGCCTTCTCTGTAGTGCCTTTTAAAAGACAAGTGGTAGTAAGCTGCTCTGGGTTAATGGGGCTGTAGGGTTTGCACAGAATCACAGAATTAACCAGGTTGGAAAAGACCTCTGAGATCATTGAGTCCAACCTATCACCCAAACCCTTCTGATTAACTAAACCCCTGGCACTAAGAGCTTCATGCAGCCTCCTCCTTAAACACCTCCAGGGATGGGGACTCCACTACCTCCCCAGGCAGCCCCATTCCAATGCCAATCTCTCTTGCTGTGAAGAACTTCTTCCTAACATCCAGACCTGAACTTGCCCCTGTCACAGGTGAGGCTGTGTCTCTTGTTCTGGCCCCTGGGTGCCTGGCAGAAGAGACCAACCCCACCTGGCTACAACTTCTCTTCAGTTAGCTGCACAGAGCAATGAGGTCTGCCCTGAGCCTCCTCCAGGCTGACACCCCCCAGCTCCTTCAGCCTCTCCTCACAGGGCTGTGCTCCAGCTCCTCCCCAGGACTTGGTGTGCTGGTTAGGGTGTTACCCACTCCCCCACTCTTATGGAATCACCCCGATTAGACTCAGCAGATGGAAATTAAGAATGAAGCTTACTATTTACAGCTTAGCACAATATGCAAGCAGAAGTTACCAACCCTCAGAAATATCCACAGACAAGTCCCCTCCTGCAGTAGAAGCAGCAATGAACTCAGAATCTCCCTTCTGTGGGATCTTCTCTCCTCCTGTTCCTCCCTTCTCTCGCTATTCTCCTGGAATTACTTTCCAACAAGCAGTGGCAGACACTTCCTATGGCATTGCAGTCTGTGTAGGGATCTTTCTGCCATCCTGTGCTTCCAGATTTGCCAAGAGCAGCACTCGTTGTCAAGGTGACAGGCATTTCATGGTAGTCAGCTGGATAAATAAATGTGCTGGAAATTAAACCTCTTAAGTTTGCCAGTCCTGGTTAGGATCTGTTCTGTGTGTTGCTGCTGACACAGAGGGCAGCTGAAACCCTCCTCTTTTGTTTCTTTTTCTTTCAGCAGAAGCCTACTTCTAATCTTACCTTGAGCAATGTTGGGTCAGATAATGTTTGGTTTCTGTAGGCTGCCAGCACCAAGTGTTTCCACAGAGTCACAGAAATATACAGGTTGGAGAAGCCCTTTCAGGATCACCAAGTCTGACCTATAATCCTACTCCGCAAGATTCACCAAGTACCATATCCAGCCACCACATCAAATGCCTTAAACGCATCCAGGGCGGGTGACTCCACCACCTCCCTGGGCAGCTCATTCCAGTCCCTGACCACTCTCTCTGTGAAAAACTTCTTCCTAATGTTCATCTAAACCTCCCCAGCCTCAGCTTGAGGCCACTCGCCCTTGCTCTGTCTTCCTTTACCTGCAAGAGAGCCCAGCAGCAGCCTCTCCACGATGTCCCTTCAGGTCGTTGTATGCAGATTCAGGGAAAGGGTTAAGGAATCAAGATGGAAATGGGATCAGATCATTCCCTGTATACAGGTGGATGTTCCCTATCATTTCATCAGATGAGAGGTATCTGAGTGTGCTTAATACCTGACCTGTAGGTCATTACCTAATTCCTGATCATTCTCATTCAATCATAAGGTCAAATCAGACATGTGGCAGCTCATCAATTCCCAATTATACTTGTTCTGGGAGTGGAAGTGGTTTTATGATAATTATTGTAGTTTGGGGATAAAAGCAGGAGGATTTAAGGACGAGCCAGGTGAAGAAACACCTGACAAACGATTTCACCAGCCTCCTCCCCTGGAGGTGTTCAAGGCCAGATTGGATGAGACCTTGAGCAGGCCAGGTCTAGTAGGAGGTGTCCCTGCCCATGGCCGGGGGTTGGAAACTGGATAAACTTTGAGGTCCCTTCCAAGCCAACCTATGCTATGAATTTATTAATTCTTTTGCTGTGTTTTATTCCTGTTGAGTTTGATACCACAAGAAAATGAGTGGGCCCCATCTAATGTTATGCCTTTGTTAACTTCCCTAGCTGGGCCTGTTACATTTCTTCTTGGATGTGTGTTTATGCTTTCCAGTGTTTGCAGATACCTCCATTGCAAGCAGTGAACTCCTCCATATGATGCTGTCATTATTGTACGTGTAATGAATCCCTACCAGATGGACTCCAATTCCTCTCTGCTACCCAGAGGCTGGTGAAAGCCTCCCCCATGGTAGTGGCATAATGTACAGAAAGAAAAAAAATGAAAAGCATATGATGAGTTCTTATCCTTGCAGACAGCTTGTGACCACTTCAGTCACAAGAGCAATCTGGCCATCTATTCGTTTTATATTAACAGTTGGTGTTTTGATATCTAAGTTGTTATTTTGGTTAGGTTTAAGCTTTGACTGCTGTTTGACTGCATAAAATGGTTGAAAGGAGTTGGCTGAAAGACTGTGCTAAAAGTTTAAGAAGTCAGAATTCACATAAAGTTCATTTTTTAAAACCCTCTAAAAAAAACCCCAAACCAAACCAAAACCAACCCAAACCAGCAACAACAAACCCCAAAAACAACAGCAACAAACCCAAACCAAGGAATAATAAAAACCCAACAACAAAACCTCAAATAACAAAGCCTAAACCAACAAAAACCTCCAAACAACAAAACTCAACAAACCCACCAAACATATTGTATTGACTTCTGCTTGTCTCATCATCCGTTTAAATTGTGTATGCTTTAGAGGAGCACTTTATCTTTTGCTTTTTGCTTTTTGGTTGTTTTTTTTTTTTTCCCTGGAGACCACCAAAGGTCTCTGCTCAGGAAGTTTTATCTTTACACATGACAGATTGGTGCTGGGGGGAGTTTGCTTGGAAGACTGCAGAATACTTTGGTATGTTGAGGCCAATGGCCATCAAAGCAGTGTAGCCAGCAGATGGAGAGAGAGGATTCTGCCACTTTGCTCTGCTGAGACCTTACCTGAGTATTGAA
Source organism: Pogoniulus pusillus (assembly GCF_015220805.1). NCBI lineage: Eukaryota > Metazoa > Chordata > Aves > Piciformes > Lybiidae > Pogoniulus > Pogoniulus pusillus. The sequence continues at coordinate 6,161,158 of NC_087305.1, read as the reverse complement.
TCCAGGTCTGGAGCTCTCAATACAGGAAGGACATGGATCTGATGGAGAGGGTCCAGAGGGGAGCCATCAAAATGATCAGAAGGTTGAAGCACCTCTGCTACAGGACAGGCTGAAGGAGCTGGGGGTGTTCAGCTTGGAGCAGGCCTCAAGGAGAGCAGGAGCAACCTGCAGTACCTAAAGGGGACTACGTGAAGGATGGAGAGACTGTGCACAAAGGTCTGCAGGACAGGATGAGGGCAATGTCTCCAAACCAGAGCAGAGAAGATTTAGACTGGATGTTAGGAAGAAATTCTTTACAATCAGGGTGGTGGTATACTGTAACAGGTTGCCCAGGGAGGTGGTTGAGGCCCCATCCTGGAGACAGTGAGGCTCAACCAGGGCTCTGGGCAACCTGATCTAGATGAGAATGCCTCTGCTGACTGCAGGGGGGCTGGACATGGCTGATCTTTGGAGGTCCCTCCCAACCCAGACCATTCTGTGATTCTATGACTTATGATGATCAGCACTTCTTAACTAACAAATTTACATGGGGAAGAACACACCAAAAAAAGAATCTCCTGATTTACTGCTTTGCCTCCTACTCAAACCAAGAAGCTCAATTATTCCCAGTGCCATGTGCTAGCTGAGTTTAGTAGAGTGCTCTAAAGGTCCTGCTCTACAGATTTTGATAACATTTGTGAGTCTTTTGGGATAGAGTTGGGCAGCTCTCCATGGAGCAACAGGCTGGAAGTTGAATGTAATGCTTAGAGCAGCTCTTGGATAGGTTTGAGCTGCTTTAACTCAGCAGAGATAAGCAATTTTGTTTGCTGGAAGAGACTGAATAGAAATAACACCTTAGTGCAGATGTCTGCAGCTTGACAGGAAAATCTGAAGTATAGTGAGGTGTTGTGTGGAATTGTGCTTAACTTGAAATAATGACACTCTCTGCTCTTCCAGGTCAGGGCTGTCAGCACTCAGGCCATGTTTTCTATGACATAGCCCCATGGAACTTATTTTTCTTGTTACACTTGCTTGAAGTGGTACAGAAAGTGAATCATTAATCACAGAATCGTTTGGGTTGGGAAAGACCCTCCAAGATCATTAAGTCAAACCATCAACCCAACACCACCATGGCCATTAAACCAGATCCCCAAGTGCCATGACCACACCTCCAAGGATGGGGACTCCACCACCTCCCTGGGCAGCCTGTTCCAACCCCTGACCACTCTTGCAGCAAAGAAGTTTTTCCTCATCCCCAAACCTAGCCTGCTCCTGGCACAATTTCAGACTAAGATGCACTGAAGACGTCCTCTCAACATTCTACACCAGTTTAACTGGCATGCTTTGGTACACTTAAATTTGGTACAAGACTTGAATGTCGCAAGATCTTATTTGCTCTATTTTGTTGTTGGTTTTCTGTCTGTTTGTTGGGGTCTTTTTTTGCTATGGTTCTGTTAGCTTGGATACTGCACTTTAGCTGTCATGGAGGTGTTGTGTTGGACTTGATGACTTTGAGGTCTTTCCCCAACTTCAATGATTCGTGATACAGGATCCCTGCTTTGGAAAACTCCAGAGGAGCTCAAGCTTCCTTTCATCTGTCCATGCTGGAGCTATTTGTGTTGCCTTTGATTTTATTTCTAAACAAAGCCAGCATACATTCTGTAGTAGTCAATCAGGACACATGCCTATTACAGGTTAATCTTTCTCGGTTTAACCTTTAAAACAATAGATAAGCAGCCCTGATGTGAGGGGACAAGGAGTTGGGGGAAAAACCTCAAGCAAACAGTAATGTTTTGTTGGCTGCTCCCCCATTAGTCACCAGAAAGCAAATGCCACCAGCCTGTGAGGATTCAAGGAAGGTTCAGGCATGCTCTGTCTTTCTGTCAGGACATGTACAGTGTGCCAAGGGCAAAGACTGAATGTAACACTTCACTGCAGGCTGCTGCCATGCAGTGTTCCAAAGGGATTTGCAGATAGAGCTAATAAAGGAAGTTCTCCAAGCCCAAGATTTCCTATGAATCAGGCAGGAAAGGAAATGGCAATTGAGCAGATTTTTCTGTCCATTAGTTGAGGCAATGCACTGCATAAATAAACAGTTTGGGCTTTTTCTCTTCCCTTTCTTATTAGCAGGGTTCTGCTGTGAGTGATGGAGGGGAAATGACAAGGGCAGTCTAGACAAACAGCAGGAGATGGATCGTTTTCATTGCCAGGTGGTCATTTGCTGTGGGATGTGCAGAACAGAGGAGTGGTGTTAATTGTGATTTTTAGCCAGCTAATTGTGTTGCAGACTGGAGTGTGGTGGTGAGACAGCAGCTGAGAGGAAGCTTGTCCAGTTGGGGATGGAATCCTTCTGGTTGCCAATGCAGAGCTTGGTGGTGGCGGTGTGTCCATTTCTGCCCCGCCCCAGTTCAGGAGGGACATAGAACTGCTTGAGAGAGACCAGCACAGAGCCACAACCATGATGATGAAGGGAATGGAATACCTCTGATATGAGCACAGCCTGAGGGAGCTGGGGCTGTGCTGCTGGGAGAGGAGGAGCCTGAGAGGTGACCTCATCAATTTTTATAAAGAGGTAAAGGAGCCAGGCTGTCCTGGGTGATGCCCACGGACAGGCCAAGGGGTACTGGGTGGAAGCTGAGGCATAAGAAGTTTCATTTACAGATGAGGAGGAATTTCTTCCCTATGAGTGTAACAGAACCCTGGAACAGGCTGCCCAGGGGAGTTGTGGAGTCTCCCTCTCTGGAGATATTCAAACATTGTCTGGATGTGTTCCTGTGTGATCTGCTCTAAGTGATCCTGCTCTGGCAGGGGGGGTTGGACTGGATCAGCTTTTGAGATCCCTTCCAGCTCCTGCTATTCTGTGATCCTGTGTTCTTCTGAGCTGCTCAGCTGAAAAGTTGACCTGGCAGAAGGCATCAGAGTGGTGACAACAACTGAACCGCTCTTTTTTCCCCTCTCTATCCCTCTCTTATTTCCCATTAAGACCTTACTTGGATTCCAGTGCTGTATCACAGAATGGTCTGGGTTGACCTCCAAAGGTCCAACCCCTCCTGCAGTCAGCTGGGACATTCTCGACTAAATCAGGTTACCCAGAACACTGCAATGCCTCACCTTGAAGCCCCCAGGGATGGGGCCTCAACTACCTCCCTGGGCAGTCTTGCTATGTCAAGGGATAAATCTCTTACAAGAGGTGTTGTTCTAAACATTTAATTCCTTTCCCACGTCGAGGTATCTTTCACTTTACTGCATCCTTATAAAAACAGTGTCAGGTTTAAATTTCTACTTGCTTGTGTGAGCAAACTCCTGTAAAGATGCAACAAGAACACAGAATACACCTGGGGGAGGAAAGAATACAGAGCTCAAAAAAAATAAAAAAAAACAAACAAACCAACCAACCAAAACACACAGTAACAACAACAACACAACAACAACAAAGCCAAACCAGAAGCACATGAAAACCAAGTTTTAGGAACTATTTCTTGCAGTGGTAGAGCTCAAAAGCATAGGTTTGTGGTTTAAGTCAGTGGAACTTCCACAAGTGGTTGGACATGGAAGTAGTGGTTGGATATCTTAGCAGAATTCCTTCTAAAATTAATCGGCAAACAGAGGTGCCCTGGCTTTTAGTACACAGCAGCTGGAGCTGTGGCTGGCAAAGCTTTCAGTTAAGGCAATTCAGCAGCTTGTTCTAGAGCCTGCGATGTCTGCAATGAGACTGGGTTCAGGGTTTGTGCAGCCAATAGTTGATGCAGCTCTAGGATGAACTGTTGGAAAGGGGGGGGGGAGGGGAAAGGAGGAAAAGATCAGAAACTAAACTCAAATTTACAAGAAAGAATTTAGATAAAGTGCTAATTCAGTGTTAATGTCAATGTAACTGCAAACCAAAAAGCCCAGCTGGACTGAAAACACCAGAGCCTGGCTGTTGTTTCCTCTTAAAGTCTTCAGAATCCCATTAATCCAGATGCCAGCAACAGGCAGGGAGGCAGGGGTTTTTTTCCAGTCATTGTTCATTTTAAATGGTTTTAACAGCTCTGGAAGTATTCATGAATTCAGACTTCCTCACTCCCCTAATCATGTTGTTAGGCTTAAAATTCACATTTAATTAACCTCTTCACCAAGGCATAAATTCAATAGGAAAGCTCCAAATGCTACCCACACTGATAGTGATTTCCATTTGGGCTTGCCTGCTGAAAATTAGGAATTAAGATGCCTGCAGGGAAGGTGCAAAATGGTTGTATGGAGGTGAAGCAGAGCTCTAATTGTAAACTGTAATAATGAGTGTCCTCAGAAGGAACAGGAAATCCATTCAGTGAGGTTCCAGGGAAGAAAGTGGAGAAGCAGAGTAAGCAGAGTATGATGATTTAGGACAAAATTCACCTGAGAGGCTGGGCTCCCTGAGGTGCAGACTGCTTGGGTCTTCTGCAAGTCCTAGGAAAACAGACTAGCTGAGCTGGAAGAGACCTAGAGTACAGGCTGGAGCACAGGAAGTTCACCCTTAACATGGACACTTCTTTACTCCTAGGGTGACAGAGCCCTGGAGCAGGCTGCCTAGAGAGGCTGTGGAGTCTCCCTCTTCTGGTGACTTCTTTGGAGCCACAAGGATGATTCAGGCACTTGAGCATCTCCCCTATGGAGAGAGTCTGAGAGTCCTGGGACTCCTCCTGACTTGTCACTGTTGCCATCTGCCCTAGGTAGTCCCAGAAGGTTGGGCTGGAGGTCCCTTCCAATCCCTAAACATTCTGTGATTCTCTGGCTCAGGACAGCTAATTTCTCCTAGGCTGGGGGAGGGGAAGTTGTCACTGGCCATAATACAAATACTGTGGCATCAACAAACCCAAACATTTATTCTCATTTAGTTTGTGTATTTTCCAGGGGCTTGGTTCCCACTCAGAATTAAGGTAGGAAGAGCAGAAGAAAGAGATCCCTACATTTTTATGCTTTAAGGAGAATTTTTACACTGTCTGAAATCCTTCTTTTTTTCTTTAATATTTCCCCCTAAATAAAAATTTGGTGTCAAATACTGAGAATCACAATTATTTTGCTGAAAACAAACAAATAAATCCTTGATGCCCACAGGCTTACGATTTCTCCTTATCTATTGCAAGAAGCCTGAGTACCCCTGAAATAACAATGAATGATAATTGAATAAATAATTAATCATCATCTGAGCTATAATGAGCTGCTGAGGTGGGTAGAATGCGGTTTAGTGAGATGTGCTAGGATTCTGACTACCTGCTGCAGTCAGATTCTCTGTGCATGAGGATTTCAATCTTGACTGTGTTAGAAATGTAAGACCTGATCTCTGTGCTGGTGAATCAGCTGTGGTTTGCAAATGAGCTGGAAGCTAGCGCAGCCTCCAAGCACTCAGGCTCTGCCTCTCAGGAAGAGCTTCAGTTACATCTCTACCCTCTAAATATGTGAGGTGAGTGTTGTGTTTACTTTCAGTATGTGCTTCAGAGTCTTGGTCAGTCAGGGTCTTGAACAGTACAATGGCCAATGGATCAGAGGCGTTGTGTCAGCCCAAGGGGCTGTTTGCAATCCTGGCTCTTTAATTTTTTGGTAACGCAGAGTTGTGTCTACCAGAGACGCTGTTTGCACCCTGGCTGTTGAGGTTTTTTGGTACAGCAGGAAATGGTTTCAGTTAGAGCGAGTTTGTTATGCCAGTTGCCTCAGAGAGGTGGAATATCACAGTATCACCGTATCACAGTATCATTAGGGTTGGAAGAGACCTCACGATCAATCAAGACAACTCTTTACCCACAGAGTCAAGGCTAGACATGGCACCAAGTGCCACGTCCAACCTTGCCTTGAAGTGCCCCAGAGACGGCGACTCCACCACCTCCTCAGGCAGCCCATCCCAGTGTCCAATGACTCTCTCAGTGAAGAACTTCCTCCTCACCTCAAGCCTAAATCTCCCCTGGCGCAGCCTGAGGCTGTGTCCTCTTGTTCTGGCGCTGGCCACCTGAGAGAAGAGAGCAACCTCCTCCTGGCCACAACCACCCCTCAGGTAGTTGTAGACAGCAATAAGGTCACCCCTGAGCCTCCTCTTCTCCAGGCTAAACAATCCCAGCTCCCTCAGCCTCTCCTCATAGGGCTTGTGCTCAAGGCCTCTCACCAGCCTCGTCGCCCTTCTCTGGACACGCTCAAGCACCTCAGCGTCCCTTTTAAACTGGGGAGCCCAGAACTGAACACAATACTCAAGGTGTGGTCTAACCAGTGCAGAGTACAGGGGCAGAATGACCTCCCTGCTCCTGCTGACCACACCATTCCTGATGCAGGCCAGGATGCCACTGGAAAACAAACCAGATCAGGTTGCTCGGGTGTGAGCAGCTGCTTAGTTGAAGATGTCCCTGCTGATTGGAGACCTAGCTGACATTTAAAGGTTGCTTCCAACACAAACAACTCCATGATTCACATCATCATAGGATGTTAGGGGTTGGAAGGGACTGTCCATGGATCACTGAGTCTCACCCCCTTCTGTGATTCTATGACTGATGAGATGGACTCTTTGTAGAACTGAACATCTCCTCAGAGCAAGTGACTCGTCTCCCTCTGGTGCCTTACAGTAGTAAGGACAATGTGTTACAGAGCTTATGAGAGCATTTCATTGACATGTTGTACCATGGTAACAGAGTACAAAGATGTAACACAAAGCTGCAAATGCTAAATTCAACTGAGAGGTTGAATTTGACTCCCTTTATTTACCCTGGAAGGTCTGGGTACTCTCACCATAAACCTCTACAGTGTGAACAGGCTGAAGGAATTGGGTTGTTCAGTCTGGAGAAGAGACGGCTGACAGGAGACTTTATTGTGGCCCTTCCCAGTATCTGCAGGGGGCTACAAGAAATTGGGGAGGGGTCTTTTTAGGCTTTCGGTAGTGATAAGACTGGGGAGATGGAGCAAAACTAGAAGTAAGTAGGTTCAGACTAGATGTTAGGAAGAAGTCCTACACCATAAGGGTGTTGAGAGCTTGGTACAGGCTGCTATGGAGGTGGTGGAAGCTCATCGTGGAAGTTTTTAAGCCAGGCTGAATGTGGCTTAGGGCAGTCTGACCAGTGTGAGGTTGTCCATGCGATGGCAAGGGGGCTGGAACTGGATGATTCTCGAGGTCTGTTTATGAAGGGGTAATTAATTACGCGAGCTGATATTTTTCCAACATTAAATTATTACCTTTAGCTATTTGGAACCTCTCACCACCCCGACACTAATTCTAATAATAATCAGTCCTTCAGCATGAGTCATGGAAACATTTTACAGATAATAACTAGATCTGGAAATATCTTGCAAAACATAATACATTAACTGAACTGGAAGAGAAGATCCTTCTGGCCAAATACCACTTGTGGTCAATATACCACTTGCCCACTAGATGGACTCAAGCTCCCTTTGCTCGTGGCAGAAGGCAATGGTGAATTACACAGGCTATAAGCATTTACTCACAAAGTATTACTACCCCATTCACAGGGCTACATCAGCTTAGACAGGGAATTCAGTCTTTCTTGTCAGCCGCTGAGACTTCCTGATTCTTCCTAGGCTTCAGCGTGCTGGGAAAGGAGGCCTGACCACCTAACCTGGTCCTCTGGATGATCTGTGTATCTCCAGGACTTCCTGGCTGCGCCAGGGCACTTTCGGCTCGAGGTGAGGAGCAAGTTCTTCACTGAGAGAGTCATTGGGCACTGGAATGGGCTGCCTGGGGAGGTGGTGAGTCGTCGTCCCTGGGGCAGTTCAAGGCACGGTTGGATGTGGCACTGGTGCATGGTCTAGCCTAGGGCACTGTGGTTAAAGGGTTGGACTTGGATGATCTGTGAGGTCTCTTCCCACCCTCTGGTGATACTGTGATACTGTGATACTGTGAGACTGTCAGGTGTAGGCAGAATGTCCTGTGATGTGCAGTCTTATCAGGAAGGTCACACCCAGCTATGCAGGTGATCGTGTGGAGGCATTCAGAGCCTGTTCCTGGTAAACTCAAGACAGTGGAGTACCCCGGCAAACAATAGGCAGTAGGCAATGGCAGCAGGCAACAGCAGGCACGAACTAGAACAGCAGAGCACACTTATGTTTGTCTGTATATTTCTTATATCAATGTGGGCAGAGACTAATGAGCCTTTGGATGCAGAATAGCAATCAGAATGGCAGTTAGCCAAGCTTGACCGTATTAGGTGAAACCTTAGACTTGCTTTACCTAAATATGGGAAAAGCATAGACCTTGCACAAGGCAGGCACAAGTTAAGTGTGTGTCCCTTGTTTACCACAGGAGCAAAAACATGCCTGGACAAGCCAGTACAAATATAGCCTATTTCTGGCCATCAGACCTACCATGACAGGTCCCTTCAGCCCTGACAATTCTGTGACTCTGTGCATCAACCCTGTACCTCTGTGATGCCAGCTCTGCTGTGCAATGATCAAATTATGCCTGCAAAGACCTCCTGAGCTCTCTGGCCAGCTTTGCACATCTTGTTTACAGGTGTCACTTCACGTGCCCCTTTGTGTTCTTCACTAAAAGCAAGTCTGCACACTTGAGCTTTAAAATGCTGAATACACACCTCATTTACCCAAGCCCAGTGGTTGGCATATCTTCAACAGAACATTAAATAAAGTCTGAGCTCAGAAACGTATTTAACCATGTGGTTAAAGCTCAGCACACTCTTTTAAGTCTTCTGATACTTGTAGACCTCCAAGCAAAATTATGTCTTCAATTATATGCATGCTGCTTCCTTGGTGGAATGGAATTGTCAGGTGTACTGGGGCAAAAGAAGGCCCTGCTTGCATAGTTTGGTCCACTTGGCTTTTCAGAGAGTCACAGAATTGTTTTGATTGGGAAAAGACCTCTAAGATCATCAAGCCCAACCAGCAACCTAAAACCTCCTCAGTGCTCTTCTGTTAAACTCAGCAGAACGCATAGCCAGTCCTGTTCTTGTTGCCTGTTTTAATGATCAGATTGGACAGAAGGTTGCTGGGGCTTGTAATGAAAAGTTACGCTCCATCACAAAACTGAGCAACGGAGTATGGAGAACATGGATGGGCTCCACAGGGCCGCAGCAGAATCAATTTTATTAGAGACAGAGCTGTCATCCTGGAACTCCCTGGGAGGAGGACAGCTTACTTTCTACACAGCTCAATTTTTTTTCTTGCATTCCTCCTTCTTGTATTCCACAAAGGAGGAGTGGAGAGGGAACCCCCAGCCCACCTTATAAAGTGAAAGCAAAGCACAGAATTACCAAGGGCTGAACAATACTTGGAAAAGATCAAGTCCAGCCTATGACCCAACACCGCGACATCAGCTAAACCCATGCCACCAAGTGCACATCCATGTTCTTAAAGACTTTCCGGGATGGTGACTTCCCACTCACCACCTCCTGGGCAGTCCATTCTAATGCCACATTTTACTGGGGATCTGTGACAAACAAGGAACTCCACAATGCCCTTGTTCGAGGTAGCAACACTGTAGGCCCATAAGCTTCTTGTCCTGCCCCAGTGGCCCGTGGCAATATTTAATTTTTGTGTTATTTATCACCTCTGGTTTGGTTCCTCACCAATTTTACTTCTGCTTTCTTAGGATGAAAAAAGAAATAAAAAATAAAGAGGGAGTTAAATGTCAGAAGCTTTCTGGCTGGAAGTTCTGAGTGTCTATTACGAGTCCGGGGAGGGAGATTTTAAGAGACTTCAAAGTGGGTGCTGCTGCTAAGCCTAGGACAAAGCCAAAAGCTACAAAATTTTCACTTCAAACCCCTGCTGGAACCAACACAGTGTTGTGTCCATCCTGCAGAAGAAAATAGGGTATGAGGAAGAAGGTCCTGCCCTTATCCTTCAATGACCTTCCCCTTTCCAGTACCTGGGGGATTATTTGCAGGATAAAATCTCTATAGCTCCATTATGTCCATAACAACCGCGCTGCATTCAGAGCTCAGGAGCCGCAGATAGAATCCAGCTGCCCTTGACCTGAGAGTTGCCATATTCTGTAACTTGGATGCATTTCTTGCTGAAACACGCTGGCTGGGTGTACTGCTCTGCCATGGCTGGTAATTTCTTCACGAGCAGAGGAGGTTTTGCTGTGCATATTACAGGATCACAGGATGTTAGGGGTTGGAAGGGACCAAGAGCACCAAGTCCAACCCCTGCCAGAGCAGGACCACACAATCCATCTCAGGTCACACGGGACAACATCCAGACAGGCCTGGAAAGGCTCCACAGAAGGAGACTCCACAATCTCTTGGGCAGCCTGTGCCAGGCTCTGGGATCCTTCCCGTCAAGAAGTTGGCCCCTTGTGCTGAGCTGGACCCTCCTGTGCTGCAGCTTCCCATCACTGCTGCTTGTCCTGTCCCAGGGAGCAGTGAGCAGAGCCTGTCCCCCCCTCCCTGCCCCCCAGCCCTCAGATAGTTATAGATATTGATTCAATCCCCTCTCAGTCTTCTCCAGACTAAACAGACTCAGGTCCCTCAGTCTCTCTCACCAGGCAGTGCTCCTACCCCCCTCATCATCTCGTAGTTTCAGTGGCCTCTCTCCAGCAGACCCCAGCCCCTCTCCAGCTGGGGAGTCCAAAACTGAATGCCAGCACTCAAGAAGGGGTCTCCTCAGGGCCGAGTAGAGGTGGAGGAATCCCAGCGAGTAGGTGACCTCATCCTCACTCGCACATGTGGTGGCTGATTTCCTCTGTGAATTTTTTGTAGTTGTACCCAATTCCCTCCTGTGGTGTGTTCTTCCTCATGCTCTGCTGACACCTTCCCTTCCCACCTTTCACTGATGCACGTGACTTCACAGAATTACAGAACTCAAGCAGGTTGGAAAAGACCTTCAAGATCACCAAGTCAAATCTTTCAATCCACCCGAGCCAAAAGCTTGTGATGGTGGGAAGAGTTCGACATCCTGTTAAGTCTTTGTATTCTGGACCTAAACAAGAGGGCAGCTTTTCCATACAGCTCATAGAGGAATGGGTGGAACACCTTAAGGACAGAGAAAGAAATAGGCAACATGGATCCATCTTCCTGTTGATGCAGAACACTTGGAGAACTGGATGAGGCCTTGGCCAACCTGGTCTAGGGTTAGGGATGTCCCTGCCATGGCAGGGGGATTGGAAATAAATGATCCTTGTTGTCCCTTCCAACCCTGACTGATTCTGTGATTCTGTGCTTCTGTGATTCTGAACTCCCTCAATCTGTGGACACACTCTTCTTAGTGCACCCCAGGATCCTTTTGTCCCTCTTGATCACTCAAGATTCTGTTGTCTTTCTTATTGGCTTCCTAGTTGTGTCTAAGGGGAGAACATTCTGTGCCTCAACCATTTGATGATTAGGATTCATTTTGAGGGTAAAATGAAAAAAATCCTGAAAGGATCGAAGAGTGCCTTTCTATATTTCATGCATGTAGTATTCCAAGATACAAACCCCTAAGACTACAAAAGCAAGGAAATCAATTAGGATCCCTAGAAGGGGATTGCTAGGGGCTGGCCTAGATATACTTGCATTTTTTCCAGGGCTTAGGAATCAAGACCCGACTTGGGGGTCCGTAATGTAGCAGTGAGAAATCTCCACCAGTGCTTGCATTCTGCACAAACTCATTGGAAGTTTTATCAGACCTTCCCTTCTGTGCTCACAGCTGCAAAGTGCACAATGCAACTCACATATGATAGTCATCACTTCAGGCTCAATTTCACCTTGTCACATCCCCATTTATAAACTGGGGGGAGGGGGAGTTTAATAGGGTGACCAATCATTGTAGAAGGCCTTCAAAAACAAATAAAGATTGAGGAAATCAGAGCTCATTAGAGGTGACACACCTCACGAGTTCACTAATTATGAATCCTCCTGAAGAGCTTTGTTAGGCTGCTGGCAAACATGGGGGAGGTAATAATATGGAAGACCTGGAAAGGGACGAACCCAGCAGTGAAATGCAACCCTGAGGGTATTGGAACTGAGGTCTGCACTCAGCCAGGATTTAAATTTGCTTAAGGCTAAAATTCCTGGCAAGTGATCTCTCTCTGCAAACGGACCTCTAACGTGCTTCCTTCTTTTACAGGACAATCTCTTCCTGCCTGACAGCAGCACGTTTTTTCTCTGTGGTCCTTTTGCTGTCACACTTGCACTGTGACTTTCACAGTAAAGTCCCAGACAGCCCCCAAGAGTTTATTTATGCAGGCAATGTACAGAAATTAATGCTTTGGTTGCCACTGTGGCAAAGCCTGGAGGAGGAGATAGCTTATTTATTCTGCTTCCTCTCAAAGTCTTTCTCAAGGGGATCTGTGGTTCACAGGTGAGAGCATATCACAGCAGGGGAGTTTGGGGGAAAAAAGGCTGTATTTACTCTTTACTGCCTCTCCTTACTGAATGACTGTGAGCCCAAATTTGTTTACTTTCGCTCAAGTCCCATCTACCTTTAGGCTTCAATACTAATAGTTCAGGAAAGATCCAGCAGAGTTCAGGTTTGTATGATTTTTTTTTCCTGTGCATGTCCAGAGGAACATTAGCACCAAAGACTGAAGTCTCCCAAGCCCACGATTAAAACCTTCTTTAAAAGAAATAAGCAAATAAAGCCAGGAAGAGACTTGTGAAACAGACCAAGCTGGCCCTGAATGAGCAGGTTTTTAACGACATAGAGCATTCTGCTCCTGGAGGCTGCTCAAGCTGTAGCCAAAACTTTGATGCTCTGTTTTGCCCCTTAGTTATGAATAAGGGAACACTGTTTGGGACAGAGGGGAGCACGCAGTCACTGAAAACAGACACGAAACATCTCCATGTCATGAGGAAAATGCTGATCTGTCTGGCTGCTGTTCTTCCATCAGTGCCTGGATGAGGAAAGGACGCTGGTGTGGATCCATACTTTTCTCCACCTGTTGTCCCCCACACTGTGCTGACTTTGCTTCTGAAAGAATCGTAGAATTGTCAGGGTTGGAAGGGATCCCAAGGGTTATCCAGTTTCAACCCCCCTGCCATGGGCAGGGACACCTCACACTAGATCAAGTTGCTTAGAGCCACACCCAGCCTGGCCTCAAAAAACTTCCAGGAATGGAGCTTTCAATTCCAGGGATGGAATTTCATGTGTTGGACTATGCCCATCTGTCCAGCCTGTCCAGGCTGGATAATCATCATCATCATAGATCCAAATACAAGAGCTTGGAATTTCAAAGGAGTTTCTGAAACAAGATACTTAAATTTCTATTATCTCAGCTTATTTTAACTTCCAAGATAAAGAGGAGGTATTAAAGTTCACTCTTTGATTGATGGAGAAAGAGAAGCAATTGGGAGGCTGGTGAAATGCTCCCTGCTTTGATTTCTGCCAACTAAGTGTGGAACTCCCGTGAAAATGAGAGAATTGGAGTGGAACAATCATTTGTGCGTGCAGAGCTGCATAAATTTAGTTAAGGAGTACAGACAAACTATTAGTGTGGCAACGTTTGCAGCAGTGCCTTATGCTAACCAGCTGACTACAATCAAGCCGTCTATAAGCACTTGGGACAAAGCTTTGCTTCGTGACTGCCTCACCTGATAAGGATTGAGGGAGAGAAGTTTAAGCAGTTTCAGATGGAGTAGTTTCAGGTGTTACCTGCTCATACAGCAAGGCATAATCAAAGTCACTTAATGAACCTGACAAAAGAGTTAATTGACATTCTACCCTATTTTTATTTAAAGGGAACCCAATTAAATCAAAATGAGTCTGTGTCAGAGGTTGGCTTGACTTTGACTGAAGCACTTGAGACAAACCAGCACTAAGTTCTTTGTAGGAGAGAAACTCTTCATAATCTTGGCTCTGATACAGCTCTTTTAGAAAGGAACTTTCTATGTTCCCTAAACTAACTGAAACATGAAGGCAGGACAGGAGGCGCTAGTCCATTCCCTTATCCTGACTTCTTCAAGTCAATTTCTGCTTCCCTCCTTTCAGGCAAGGGCATCCAGAAGAATCCCTGAAGCTTTTTCCAAGTGCCAGGCTGAAACATAAGCTAGGCAGAGGTGACTTAGAATGCTGCAGCTGCTGTCTGACCCTGGGCTGCTCAGTCAGTGACCAAAGCAATATGCACAGTCTCTGTGGACCTTGAGAAGGTAGCCTGTGGTTAGCTGCCAGATGGTCTGATTTGCTGCCCAGTGTGCATCTTCTGGGCCACTGAGATCCCCAGAAATCACTTACGCTGTGCATTCCAGAATGGCTCTGAGATTCCCACTTCCACATTCTCAGTGAGGGTTGACTATTTCTTGACTCATAACCAAAAAGCTACCTTCCAGAGTGCCTTTTTTTTTTTTTTTTTTTGGCAGATCATCCCCTTCCAGGCTTACCTCTGCTACCTCCTTAGTGCTGGTGTTATTGAAAAATTAAATTCTCTTCATGGAGTAGCAGCTGATGCTGTGCGACTTAGAATCATAGGATGGTTCAGGTTGGAAGGGACCCCAAAGCTCAGCCAGTTCTAGCCCCTTGCCATAAACAAGGACATCTCTCACTAGAACAGGTTGCTCAAGGCCTCATCCAACCTGGCCTTGAACACCTCCAGGGAGGCAGCATCCACCACCTCCCTGGGCAACCTGTGCCAGTGTCTCACCACCCTCACTGCAAACAACTTCTTCATCACACCCAGTTTCAATTTCCGTTCTGCCACTTTAAACCCTTTAAACCTTCTCCTCCTGGCATTACAAGAGCTCCAACTCTCTCAGCCTGTGCTCAGAGCAGAGCTGCTGCAGCCCTCTCAGCACCTTGGTGGCCTCCTCTGGACTGGCTCCAACAGTTGTATCTTTCTTGTGCTGGGGGCTGCAGAGTGCTCCAGGTGGGGTCTGAGGAGAGCAGAGCCAAGGGGCAGAATCCCCTCCCTTGCCCTGTGCCCCCACTGCTCTGGCTGCAGCCCAGCACAGGGTTGTATCTGGGCTGCACTCACACTGCAGGCTTCTGTTGAGCTTTTCATCACCCCAGACTCCCCCCAGGCCTTTTCCTCAGGGCTGCCTTGTTTGGTGTTTTTTATTTTTTTAACTGATGACTTTGGGAGACATTTAAAGCATTACATTCCGGAGTAGGGAGGGTGGCAGGCACAACTATCCCCAACGTGGGCAGAGTTCAGGCACACCTGAGCCCGGGAGCTTGTCAGGAGCTGATAAAGCTCAGCTGCACCTTCTCTGCACAGGCCTCCAACTGATTATAAATTGCAAACACCCGAGCTGCGGGGGTGTCGGTGGAGTCCTGCTGCGGACTGGTGCTCTCTTGCTTTGCGGCGGCAGCACATGCAGTGCAGAACCTCTGCCTTTTAGAGCAGAGCCTGGGAAACCTCGCTCCCCTGCTGTGGTGAGTATAGATAAAAAGCTATCCTGGGTGTTCGTGGGAGGTTGTTCTTTGCTGAAGGGATGGTGTGTGCACTCTAGGTCATCTTCCCAAGTAGTTTAGCTGTGCAGCAGTACTTTCCCTGCTCACTGTTAATTTCATTGTGTTGCAAGAAGGGCAGATTTAATTGCAATAAGTCAATGGCTGTTGGGTGTCTGGGTTTTGGTGGTTCCTTCATGAGAAGTCACGAAGCTTTTTTTTTAATCCTCCTGTGGGTCAGCTAAAGTGAACAGAGCAAGTTGTCCAAAGTCAGATGAGCGGCGATGGAACTGCAGTCTAAACCCAAGGCTCTTGGTCACGCATTGTGTGATGCTTGCTGTCGTTGCTACGTCTCAAAATCTCCCCGGTGTTAGGTGGTGGAAGGTCCCAATTACGCCTATCACACCTCTCCATCACATGCCCTGAACACCTGCCTGAATACCCACCTTGGCCCCCCATTCCCGCTGCTTCTTCCCGGCTGCAAAAGCTGGAAGGCAGACAATAGCCTTTGGCGCTTCTCAGTCTATCACGGACCCGTATTTGGCCTTGCTTTGCAGCTTGCTTTGTTTTGTGGTAAACAGGGGTCACGATGCTAGGCCTGTGCATCTTCCTCCTTTAGAGACATAACACAGGACTGGTTCTAGGGGCGGTTTTATCTGTTGCTCAAAGACGCTCGTCAAAATGCTTAAAGACCTGCAAACTGCTCGTTTGCTGCTGCTGCTTTTGTCTGTTCGCCACCTGCTTGCCTTACCGCCTCTGTGTGCCACGGCACTTTGCGCCGCGCCTAACTGGGGCCTTGCCTGCGGCCGGCAGCCTGCCCCTGCCGGATCGCGCCTGGGTGTGCGTAACGACCCAGACCCGAGCTGCCGCGCTGAGAGCTGCGGGCCCGCCGCGCCCGGCCGGGGCCCCACTGCTTGCTATACGCAGCACTCAGTCGGGCTGCTCCAGCCCGCAGGCACGGGCCCCGCTTTGCCCGGGTGGCTGCTGACTACCTGATGACCTCCTGAGAGCCACGGAAGACTTCTCTGGTGTCCGTGGGCCTTCTCAGTCGGCGTGCTCGATCTGGCCTGAGCAAGCAGCACAGCCGCACCGCGGCCAGCTGAGGTCCACCACGCGGCTCGCTATGTGTGTTTTCCCGTTTATGCTTTTGGAGCGCAAATACTGAGACTCTTAGCCAGTGAGTACCCTAACTCTACTCAAGTTTGTAAAGGTTTATGCTTAACCTTTCAGCGGCAGTTCGTGCTGCAAGGCTCTACGTACAAACGTGTTCTAGAGACCTTTCCTAAACCATTTAATCTGACTATATATGTGCATGCTGCAGAGTAGTTTTACCGACAGCGTCATAGAATCTGTGTGGGTTAACTGTGAATAAGTTTGGGGAAACTTTCTTAGTATAATTAACAAACTATTTAATACTTTTTACGTTACCCTCATTACAATTCACTGCTAACCCAGATTCAAACCCTCCTTAACAAGGAGTCCTCACACTGTAGTCCCAAAAACGCAATGGAATCCACAAAGCTTGGTCTCTGTGTTTCTAAGGTGCACCCTGCAGAGCAGTAGTCTGAAGTACAAACTCGCCAGCACTTGGAATGACCTCAGGCTGAGGAGGTTTAGGTTAGACATTAGGAAGAAGTTTTTCATGGAAAGAGTGGTCAGGGACTGCAGTGAGCTGCTCAGGGGGGTGCTGGAGTCCCCAACCCTGGATGTGTTTAAGGGTCGTTTGGATGTGGTGCTCAGGGAGACGGTGTAAGGTGAATCTTGTAGAGCAGGGTTCTAGATTGGACTTGGTGCTCCTGAGGGGCTTTGCCTTCCTGGATGTCTCTGTGATTCTGTGAATGTGCTGTGGATCTTTAGCTGGAATCTTTAGAGTAGTTCTGAGGTAGGGGAAGCAAAGGAAAGAAAACCAATCAGTGTTTCTTGCGATCATTTAATGATTTATACAAGGCAGTAGTGCAGAGCCTTAACTAGGGTGCATGGTGGATTGAGTTTCATGTACTCTCAGCAACCTGTCTGCGTGCTTGCAAGAGACACAAATCAAACTGAAGTGAAAAATATTCCACTGTTTAAACATTCCCATGTGTAATTGCATTTTGACTGCAGTAACATTATCTGAGCATCTTTCAAGCTGCAATTAATGCAAACCTAATTCTTCCTTAGTAGCAGGAGGGCTTTAAGTTAAGAACATACAGATTGGTCTTGGAGCTCCTAGATGATGACTTTCAAATGGCTGGTGTGGAGTTCTCATGGTGTACGTGGCTTATGGGATAGAACTATGATGTAAAAATCTACAGCATCCATTTAGGGATTTGGCTTTACTGGGTGCTGTTATTCACACCACACTTCCTTGCAGAATGGAGCTGTGCCCTATGGGAACAATTTTGTTAATGCTTTATAATTAAAGACAGGCTCTGAGAGTGAACAGATTCACCTACTTTGGTTCTCAGCTATCATTCCATCAAATAAAACATGTAGATGTTTCTATTTAACCACAGTCTTGTCTCATGATGGGGCAGGAGTAGCTTTTAATTTACTTTCATTGTAAGGTGCAGTTGATACACTTTGGTCTTTATCTTTCTCTTTTTTGTGTACTGCAGTCCTTTTTTTATTTCTGGGATATTTTATGCTGATGAGAATATATAACTTAAATGTGTGTAGCAGTCAGTGTAGTGTAATTCAGTCATGTTTGGAGTTTCATTAAAATCATAAGAAATTTTGGGTAGGATTTTTAACAGGTGTCCATGAAATGAAAACAGATAAAACACTTTAAACTAGACACAAATTTTATAGGTGAAGTTACACTGAACATTAAGTAGGTCATTTTCTAATGCTACAGGGGAGGTGTGTGTGGGGAGAAATAAAACCCAGCCTTGAACTGCGTATGCAAAACTAGGGAGATTTGTATCAAGTAAGAGGTTTATCCCTTCCAGAGGTAGGGCAGTTGAGGCAGTGAGAAAATACAAATCACTTTTTAAACTTTGTGCTTTTGAGTCTAAGGTCATCCAGAAGCTTACAAGTTTCACAGGCAGAGTTTGTGACCATCCTTTGAGCTGCTTCTGTAGTTAGAGGCAGAACAAGGCCATCTCTGTGCTGCTGTAACCAGGCTAATGAGTTGGCTAAAGCAGGATTAATTTGCCTGGATGTGGCCTAGCAGATTATCCCCTTGTAAAAAAAGTTCTCACTAACACTGCTATGACATCCTAAAGTTGCTGCTGCTGTTTTGCTGTCCTGCCCTAGTACATTTCTTCATGTGTTGTCCTAGGGAGAATGTGGAATATGAGCTAGGGAAAGCCCAGAGAGTCTCTCCTGCTTCAGCATAGCCAAGCAATTCTTAATAATAATTATGTTCTGGGCAACATTCATGGAAACATTACATAAAGGAATAACTGGATCTGGAACAAACAACTAGCAATAATGCAACATTAAACTCAATGTTTTATGTTGTGTGTTTAATGGCCTGTATCAGGAGTGGTGTAGCCAGCAGCATCAGGGAAGTCCTCCTGCCTCTGTGCTTAGTGCTGGTTAGGCCACATCTTGAGTTCTGGGTCCTTCCACTTAAGAAAGATATTGAGGTGCTGGACCATCTCCAGAGAAGGGCACCAAGGCTGGTGAGAGGCCTAGAGCACAGCCCTGTGAGGAGAGGCTGAGGGAACTGGGGGTGTGCAGCTTGGAGAAGAGGAGGCTCAGACCTCATTGCTCTCTACAGCTGCCTGAAGAGAGGTTGTAGCCAGGTAGGGTTGGGCTTTCTGACAGGCAGCCAGGGACAGAACAAGAGGACTCAGCCTCGATCTGAAGCAGGGCAGGTTCACAGGGTGGATATTAGGAAGAAGTTCCTCCTAGCAAGAGTGATTGGCGTTGCAACAGGCTGCCCAGGGAGGTGGTGGAGTCACTATCCCTGGAGGTATTTAAGAGGAGGCTGCATGAGGCACTTAGTGCCAGGGGTTAGTTAATCAGAAGGGTTAGGTGATAGGTTGGACTTAATGATCTCGGAGGTCTTTTCCAAACTGGTTGATTCTGTGAATTGTACTGGAAGAGAGGTCCTTGCAGTCCTTTGTACTGCTCATCCACTAAGATGGACTCAGGAAGCTCCTTTCTGGTCAGTACAGAAGGCTTGCATTTCTCTAATTTTTTAGAGAGTTTTCCTAAGGATTTGTTAAAGAGGCTTTCGAGTGTTTACTCACAAAATATTATTTCCTGACTCGGGGCTCACTACAGTTTCCAGACAGTACCCAAACACTTGCAGGGAATTCTATTGTTGTGCTCTTAACCGTTGAGACTTCTGATCTTTCAGGGGTGCTGGGCAACAAGGCAAACAATCTATGACCTAGTCCTGGTTCCTTTTTGGATGATCTGTGTGTCCCTTCCAGGGCTTCCTGGACTTGGCAGAAGACTTTCAGACAGGATGTCTTGCAGATGTGCAGTTTTGGCACGGTGTCATGCTGGCTAAGCAAGCCTGTCACCTGGAGGCTTTTGGTGCCTATTCCTGGTAAACTCGAAGCAGTTTCCAGGCAGACAAACCCGGAGCATTAGAGTTTGTTACTATGTAGCAGGGCTAGCTTATAGTTTAGCAAACATAATGCTCTAGAGCATGGCAGGGTGCAATGAGACAGTGACAGAGCCTAAAGCAGAGCGCACAGTAAGGCAGAAAGCAGTGGTGGCAGCAGCAGGCATGTGTCTTTACCTGCATGTCTGTCTTTATCAATGTAGCCCAAGTCTGATGGGCCTTTGGACACAGATTAGCTAAACAGAATGGCAGTTTGCCAAGCTTAACCATATTGGGTAAAGTCAGGGCTTACTTTTACTTTTTAGGGCAGAACACAAACAGGTCTCAACAGCCATGGAGGCACCAGGCTCTTCCGTCTTCCTGCAGCTGCTTCTCCCAACAGCAGGAGGGAGAGCAGAAAAACATGTCTGGACATGTTCAGGCCTGTTTGGACCTTCCACGACACTGGGTTCTCACAAGTGCACAGTTTGGTATGAGATAGGTGCAGATTGGGTCATAAATTAGCCAGAATCCTCAAAATAAGTTTCTTGTTGAAGTTTGCAAGTTGTTACCTTATAAACCTTTAGTGTTCTGTACCCAACTGTCAGAAAAATAGGGAAGCATCAAAAGAAGGTCTGCGCTTGGTCTCTGTGAGGCAGCAGTTTCTTTCCTCCTCCCCCCTTCCTTTAGCATCAGTCGGTTGCAAGACTCATAAATACAGCTTGCAACCAAATGTTACTTATTCTCCTTTTCTTAGATGCATCCAGTAGCTGCTAATTAAGTCTTTTGTAGCATGACTCTGAACTAATTAGGGTTAACAGAGCCTGCTTGTGTGTTTAGCTACTTCAGCACTTATCCTGATAGTCAGGAGTTTGGAGTGAATTGAATCTCTTTGTGATTAGCTGGCCTGAATTCATACTCTTGGCTGGTTTCCTGTCTCTTACGGCCTTCTGCGGTAACTCTGATGGTAAACATGAGGATCCCTTTCCTGCTGCCTTATTTCTTGTGGAAAAAAAACATAAAGGACTGGTCATTGCAGTAGGTGTTGAGTCAGGATGCTTGGCTGCAGCAAAGCCTATGTGAAGTGATGAGTTACACAGGTGTTCAGTTCCATGCTGAGAGCTGCTGAGGTGCCAAGGTGCTGTGGTTGGAGTTGAGCTGAAGGTCTGTTCCTTGTGCACAGCACTGCAGAGTGCCACAGGTTGGTGCTGACAAACTGCTGATGGGGCAGGAAATCTGTCAGCACCTGCACTGTTGATGGTTCACTTCCTGCAACAATTATTTCCTTTTTTTTAGTTTATTATTATTTTTCAGTCTCTTTGGAAATCCTTCTCTCCAAGTTCTTTATCCAGTTTGTCCACCCTTAGATCTTCTGAGGTGACTGCCAGATTAGAGACAAAAATACAGTGACAGTTCCTCTGCCTTCAGCGTTATCTGTGGTTAGTCATTGGCTGATCATTGAGGTTCTGATCAGGCTCGCCAAGCTGCGTTGTTTCCCCTTGTACTTCGCTCTGATGAGGCCACACCTAGAGTACTGTGTTCAGTTTTGGACACCTCAGTACAAGAGAGATGTGGAGGTGCTGGAGTGAGTGCAAAGAAGGGCAACAAAGTTGAGGGAGGGCCTAGAGAATTAATCTTATGAGGAGTGACTGAAGGAGCTGGGGATGGTTACTTTGAAAAAGAGGGTGCTGATGGTAGACCTCATCACTGTCTACAGCTACCTGAAAGGAGGTTGCGGAGAGGTTGGTGCTGGTCTCTTGTCACAGGTAATTAGTGACACAACAAGAGGAAATGGCCTTGAGCTGAGACTGTGTAGGTTTAGACTGGATATTAGATACTTATTTTTTTCCCCATCAAGAGTGGTCAGGCACTGGAATGTGCTGTCCAGGGAGGAGGTGGAGTCACCAAGCCTGGATGTGTTTGAAAGTTGTTTGGATGTGGTGCCTGGTGATATGGTTTAGGGTGAGCCTTGTAGAGTAGGGACATGGGCTGGACTTGATGATCATGAGGGTCTTTGCCAACCCGGTTGATTCTGTGAATGGTTCTTGATTCTGTGATACAGTAAGGCAAGGCTGGCACTGAGGCTCTCTTGTCCTCAGAAATTGTTAGAGTTGTAACTTCACCTGCAGAGCACTGCTGCAGTGGCCACTCCAGGTCATACAAATGTTGTGCAGCTTGGAACAGCTTTATGCCAGCTGAATGCTGTGGCCAAGCCTATGGTCTGCTAAGCACACAGTTTCCTAAGCACAGTGCTACTGTCATAAAGGCATGACAAGGAAAGAAACAAAGCTTCTCATGCTGCCCGGAGCTTTTGTCCCTCCTGTTAGCGCCAGCAGGAGACTTCCTCAGCTGTATTAGTGAGACCTCAGCAGTTACAATTAGATGAAATTTCAGGCTTCAGATAATTTGCAACTGTTAATAAGATCTCTCAGCTGTCTCTTCTCCGGGCTACAGAGCCCCGTGTCTTTCAGCCTTCCCTCAGCAGATAGGTGCTCCAGTCCTTTCATCATCTTCAACTACCTGAAGGGAGGTTGTAGCCAGGTGGGGGTTGGTCTCTTCTCCAGGCAACCAGCAACAGAACAAGAGAACACAGTCTCAACTTGTGCTGGGGAGGTATAATCTTGATATTAGGAGGAGGTTCTTCCTAGAGAGAGTGATTTGCCATTGGAATGAGCTGCCCAGGGAGGTGATGGAGTCCCTGTCCCTGGAGGTGTTCAAGAAAAGCCTGGATGAGGCACTTAGTGCCATGGTCTAGTTGATTGGATAGGGCTGGTTGATACGTTGCACTGCATGATCTTGGAGGTTTCTTCCAACCCGGTTGATTCTATGATCATCCTCGTAGCCTCCATCGGGCACTCTCTAGTATGTCCCTCTCCTCTTGAGCTGGCAACTGGGCTGAAACACCTAATTAAATCCATTATTTTGCACTCCTTTCCCTCATCCAGCTGGTTTTGATTCTCTTTGCCCTACTTTACCTATTTTGATCATAAACTTTCTTGAGCTAGACCTTTCTCCAGTGATGTGTATCTGGTTGGCAGTGTTCATCTTCTGTAATCCAGGAGAGGGGGGAAGACAAAACCTGCCTGGAAACTGAGAGAGTAATGAGAACAGAAGAGTGCTCCACACACAATATAAGCTGCAAGCCAGGAAGCTGGACAGAAAACTGATTTCTGGAGAGGTGAAAGGGTGTGCACAGGAGGCAATCGCACACCCCCCACACCTCCCGCCAGCACATCTGTAACCTTCAGAACAACATTTTAAGCACTAAAGCAATTTAGATTAACTACTCTGGTTTGCTCCTAAATTACATTCACCATCCTGCCCCAGTGGGAGCAGAAGCAAATCATTATCAGTTATCATGGAGGTTTAAATTAAGGGGGGTTTAATTTATTATTTTGATATGTATATATATAAAAAAATGAACTTCTAAAAACAAAATCCCAGAGAAGTGGAATTAATTACTGAATCACCAAGAGACATGGGGTTTATTTCTGTGTCACAGCAGAAAGTGCTTCATCAGGAGGAATTCATGGGGAGGAAAAGTAGGCATGTCCTACTTACTGAACACAAGTATGGTCAGGATGTTTAATTATATTGTGATTAATTCATTTAACATTAAAAGAGTTGAGGACTTCACTGTGTTCAGCGCTACACAGTTTGCTACCTGTATGCACCTCCAGCTCCTCATAAAGGCACCTTGTGGTTTTCACCTGCAGCTGTTGTAAATGCATTATTTCTTTTCTAAGCCACTTTCATTTCCTTCAGGAAATGCACAGGAACACAGTGGAGGTAAGATGATTTGCAGCCATCTGTGGCTAGGATTTAATATGATGTGCTCTGTGTTTTCAAGGAGACAATATGGTGGTGGTGGTGGGGAGTGTCCATTAAAACAAGTGTAAAGCATTAGATAGATTACCTGGAAACCTTTCAGCCGAGCTCTGTACTTACTGTGAGCAGCAGGACAACATTTTTGTTAGAATTTGTGCATATTGTGGATGAAAAAGGAGGAAACTGATACTTGGTAGGTTCTGAGGTTTAGGAGCTCCCTAACAAGATGTGAGAAGGTCTTCTGCTATTTTGGTTTCTTGGTAGCAACAACTTTGTCATGTAGAGGTACCTCAAGTCCTTGCTGTGCTAGGTAATGTACAGGCACAGATAGAGTCCAAGTATCACAGAATCATCCAGATTGACAAAGCCCCTCAGGATCACTAAGTCCAACCTAGAATCCTACTCTGCAAGATTCACCTTATACCATCTCCCTAAGCACCACATCCAAACAACCCTTAAAAACATCCAGGGTGGGTGACTCCCTGGGCAGCCCATCCCAGTTCTTGACCACTCTCTCCATGGAAAAACTTTTTCTTAATGTCCAATCCAAACCTCCTCATCCTGAGCTTGAGGCCATTCCCCCTTGTTCTGTCTCCAGTTACCTAAGCAGCAGTCTTAGAGCCTTTCCCCAGCTCTCGGCATGTAACTGGTTCCTCCCTCAGGAGAGAGGCATTGCAGTCCTGTGAGCAAAGCCCAACAGCAGCCCCTCCACAATGTCCCTTCAGGTGTCTGTATACAGCAATGAGGTCTCCCCTCATCATCCTCTTTCTCACACTAACCATCCCCAGCTCTCTCAGTCACTCCTCATCAGATTTTTAATCCAGACCCTTCCCTAGCTTTGTTGCCCTTCTCTGGACCTGCTCCAGCACCTCCACAGCTCTCTTGCATTGCAGTACAATAAGACCTCAGGCTTTCTCTTCTTGTGTGAAGAGCTGCATTTCATTTTCAAGTGTCCAGGACAGCTGCTTGCTTATACCCTGCTTTCTAGGAAGAAAATAAAGTCCAACCTGTGCCATGACTTAAACCAATCACAGATCAAACAATGATGCTGGTGACAAGACCCCCTTTTGACTGCTGCATTCAGTTTTGGACTTCTCAGTTGGAGAGGGACAGAGGTCTGCTGGAGAGAGTCCAGCTGAGGGCTCTGAGGATGATGAGGGGACTGGAGCGCTGCCTGGTGAGGAGAAGCTGGGGGACCTGAGGCTGTTTAGTCTGGAGAAGACTGAGAGGGGATTGAATCAATATCTATAACTATCTGAGGGCTGGGGGTCAGGAGGGGGGGACAGGCTCTGCTCACTGCTCCCTGGGACAGGACAAGCAGCAGTGGATGGAAGCTGCAGCACAGAAGGTTCCAGCTCAGCACAAGGGGCAACTTCTTGACTGGAAGGGTCCCAGAGCCTGGCACAGGCTGCCCAGAGAGGCTGTGAAGTCTCCTTCTGTGGAGCCTTTGCAGGCCAGTCTGGATGTGTTCCTGTGTGACCTGAGATGGATTGTGTGGTCCTGCTCTGGCAGGGGGTTGGATTGGATGATTACTTTGAGTCCCTTCCCTGACATCTTGTGATCCAATAGCATTGTGAAGATCAAAGTGGGCTGCAAGTGCTTCCTGAGCCCCAGCAGGGAACAGCACCTGAAAAAAACAACCAAAACCCAGTAAGCCAAGCAAACAAAAGCCCCCAATCTGTCTACAAAGCTGTTAATTATATTCTTCCTTGGAGACTTCCAAGCTCTGGCGATGTGATCAGCTTTTGATGGTGTCGTGTTAAAGTAATTCTTTGCCTTGCACAACAGATGCCTTCATTATGATCCTTTTAAAGAGGGGGAAAAAAGAACTCCCAGTTACGTGCATTTAAACCTGTCACTTCTCATAAATGTCATCAGCTCTCTTCTGTTAAACCACAGTCAAGCCAATAAGCTGTTAATAATTTAGTGTGCAGTTACAGAAGCAAACAAAACCAGGTATGACAAAAGCCTGGAGGGTTCTGCTCAGGGACATGCGTTAGACTCTGAGCACTGCAACTGGCCTGAGACTGCAGTACACTGGGAAGTTATACTCAGAATTCAGTGACAGAGCTCCAATGCTTCCCATATCAAATCCTTTACAGGGGCTTGCAGGCCTGCTCATTGAAGAACCTGCCTGTAACTCAGCAGGCTGAAGCTGAGGATGACACAGTCCTAGATGTGAGGCCACGTCTGGAGTACTGTGTCCAGTTCTGGGCACCCCAGTTCAGGAGGGGCATAGAACTGCTTGAGAGAGTCCAGCACAGAGCCACAAAGATGTTGAAGGGAATGGAACATCCTTCTTACAAGGGGAGCCTGAGGGAGCTGTGGCTGTGCTGGTTGGAGGAGACTGAGAGGTGACCTCAGCAGTGGTTATAGAGATGTAAAAGTGAGTGCCAGGAGGCTGGAGCCAGGCTCTGCTGGGTGATGCCCAGCAGGACACTGGGTAGAAGCTGAGGCTTAGGAAGTTTCATTTAAACATGAGGAGGATTTTTTTCACAGAGGGTGACAGAACCCTGGCACAGGCTGCCCAGGGGGTTGTGGAGTCTTCCTCTCTGGAGGTAATCAAAACTCACCTGGATGTGTTCCTGTGTGATCTGCTCCAGGTGATCCTGCTCTGGCAGGTGTGTTGGATGAGCTTTGGAGGCCCCTTCTGCTCCCTGACATTCTGTAGTTCCAAACTGTTTAATTTGAATTAAGCACTATTGGTACTCCTGCCTGCCCCTCCCTATCCCACTCTGGACTTGCACTTTAGGCACTGAATTTTAAGAGGGGAGAAACAAAAGCTGCTTGAGTGTAATTTGTATTTGGATGCCATCAAGCATAATAAAATTTGATTTGTAGTACAGTGGTTAGAATCTTGATTTTTAGAACAATTGAGGTTTGTTTTATATTTTTCTTTTACTACTCCTTTTACAGGCGTTGTACACAGGCTCAGTAATTAAACATGTGCTTTGGAGGATGGAGAAATGCACTTACAGGTCTGTGAGGCAGAAATGCTAGAGGAAGGAACCACTGAGTATTGTTACCTCCCTCTGCTGGAAGACAGTTTTCAGTTTCTCCTCTAAATACAGCAGCCTGGTATTAGAACTTAATTTATGAATCCTAGATGGTTAGGTGGTGGTGGTGATGGTGGTTGTTGTTTCTGTCCCCTCCCCAATAAGTTCTTGAATATTTAAAATATTCCCTATGCAGGTTTGGTACTGAGAAGAATTAATCAAACTGTCAGGCTGTAGAGCAGAGGCTGCAGAGAATACACAGTGGTGTGTCGTGGTTACTTAGCAACTGTAGCTGAAGAGGTTAAGGTAGAAAATGCTGTCACTGTGGTGGAGATCTGTTCTCCTCCTTTGTATACAGATTTCCTCCTCCCCCCCAAGATAAAGTCTTTTGTGCACTTCAGTTGTTCACCCTTGCAGCTTTCTGAAGCACCTGCTCTTCTTGCAGAGCAATTTTAATTCAGCAATGTATTCTAAGAGGTTGGGTGTAGCTTGTGACAAGAACAGGAGGTGTTTGCCTGGAAGGCAGGTGAAAAACGTCTCCCTGTTGAATGGGAACCTGTTGGATTTTGCTGCAGCTACATGTGGTTGACTAAGTGTGACTTGAGTCTGGGTTTGACTAAGTCATTGAAGCAATGTTCTGCCATGGTGGCAGTGGAAGTGGGAAGTGCTTTATGCTTGTATTGCTGGTGGTAATATTTATTACCTTGATAAGGAAATTGAGTTTCCTCTCTAGGAGGAAACAGATGACCCCTTCTAGCTGTACTCTGTGGGAGGATTTGCCTCTGGCAGGAGGTTAAAAATAGTAGCAGCTCTAAAAAATTTATGGAAGCTTCAGGGGAAGTGTTACTTGAACATCAGCAGCTGTAACACAAACAAGTCTTAAATCCTGCAGCTTATGAAATGATAGTGAGAAAAAAACCCGGAGTTTCAGTTGTGTTCATGTCTGGACATAGGATGATGCCTGTGCATCTGGAAGGTGTACAATGGGAATCTTGGTAGAAGGAGCAGAAGGATCAGCAGGAGCTGAATGTGGGCACTGGGGGCACTCAGTATTACCGGTCTTTAGCTCTTGAGTTTTGTATTGTGCAGATTGTTTAGCCTAGAGGCAAAGGAAATTGGGATCCTTCCCCAGTGCCTTCTTGTTACAGAATGGGGCTGCGTAGATACTGCCATAGAATTGCTTGGGTTGGACTTTCTAAGCTCCTAGAGTCCAACCATCAGCCTAAGACCACCACAGCTATTCAACCATGTTCCCAAGAGCTGTGTTTCTTGAACATTTCCAGGGATCAGGACTCCACCACCTCCTTGGGCAGCCTGTTCCAATCTCTGACCACTCTTGCAGCAAACAAATCTTTCCTCATCTCCAGCCTGACCCTTCCCTGGCACAGTTTCAGGCCGTTTCCTCTCCTGTCTTTTCTGCTATGATGACAATATGTGAGGGAAGGCGCTGGATGTTTACTGCCAGGCACTTCACATCCAGATGTCACATGAGAAAGAAACAAAGCAGCACCTTCAGGGCACAGGCTGGAGCACTGCTAGTTGGGTTGGTTTTTGAGAGGAGAGGGCAGAGAGAATAAAACCCCCTACCCTGCTAACTGGGAGTTCGAGTCCATTTCTGGTGCATACCAGGGTCACTTTCCACGTGGTGAACGCATCTCCTCATCCACATGGCATGATGGACGTGCACCTTCCTGCCCCTGCTGCATTTTCACTGCTCTGTAGGATTTTGCTCCTGAGTAGTAGCTTCTCAGAGAATATCAGATCAGCTTTTAACTGGCATGTAGAAAACTCACAGCTCCTGCGGCAGCCCTGAGCAGCAGATGATAATAACTTGTCCCACTGCAATCAGTGCCACCACAGAGATCCTGAGAGACACAGTTAAGTAAACTGATAGAGACAAATCAGTGAAGAGAAAACAGAGCCCCTTAAGGATGTAGGGGCCAAGTTTTGGCTTCCAGAAAGAGTACAAGCAAACAGTGCCATCAGTGCTTCCTAGAAATACATCTTAGTCTGGCTGCAGCTCTCTCTCCTCTCTTTCTGCCTTGAAAAAGAAATGGCAACAAAGAAAAACAGAGAATTTCAAATAACACAGACTCACAGAATTAACCAGGCTGGAAAAGACCTCTGAGATCGAGTCCAACCTATCACCTAAGCCTTCTAATTAATTAAACCATGGCACCAAGTGCCTCATGCAGCCTTCTCTTAAACCACTCCAGGGATGGGGACTCCACCACCTTGCTGGGCAGCCCATTCCAGTACCAATCACTCTCTCTGACAGCAACTTCCTCCTAACATCCAGCCTGAACCTGCCCTGGCACAACTTGAGGCTGTGTCTTCTTCTGTCCCTGGCTGCCTGGCAGAGGAGCCCAACCCCACCTGGCCACAACCTCCCTTCAGGTAGCTGTAGAGAGCAATGAAGTCTGCCCTGAGCCTCCTCTTCTCTGAGCTGCACACCCCCAGCTCCCTTAGTTTCTCCTCACAGGGCTGTGCTCCAGCCCCTTCATCAGCCCTGCTGCCCTTCTCTGGACACCTTCCAGCACCTCAGCATGTTTCTTAAGCTGAGGGGCCCCGAACTGGACACAGCTCTACTTAAGGTGTGGCCTGACCAGTGCTGACATAGCTAAGGTGTTAAAACTGAAAGTCCATGGATCTTTTGAGTGTGCTCTGGTTAGATCACCAGACATCTCCAGTTCCCTCAAATCCTGATCCTAATGGACACCATGGCTTTTCTGGGGAAGAATGAGCTGTGTGTGCTGCATTCCAGAAAATTTAAGATCTATGAAGGAAATGGCTGTAACTGTGGGGATTTTTGGCATTCGGGGGAGAACAGCAATGGGAGATCTGAGCAGCTACGTTGTTTTAAGAACAACTTGATAATGTGCCAACAACATGCCCAGGCTCTGCTTTTAGATACAGATAGCAAGACAGCCCCTAAATATGTCTTTGCTTTATTTATTGTTTGCAGGATTTTTCTATGCCAGTGTTACATCTCCTGGTTCCATTGATTTTTATGACTCGTGTAATTTAACTGTGTATTGATTCATTGGCTTGCTAGTGCTCTACATCTGCTTCTGCAATCAGGCAGCATTGGGGTGGGGCTTTTGAGAGATGAGGAATAACTCTGCAATCCATGGCTGTTGTTGCCAAGTCTGTTCACCAGTTGCTGTTGCTGGTTTTCTGCTTTGCATTTAGAATCATAGAATCCATCAGATTGGCAGAGACCTTCAAGATCATCCAGTCCATCCTGTCACCCAACCCTATCCAATCAACCAGACCATGGCACCAAGTGCCTCATCCAGGCTTTTCTTGAACATCTCCAGCCACAGCGACTCCACCACCTCCCTGGGCAGCCCATTCCAATGCAAATCACTCTCTCTGCCAACAACTTCCTCCTAACATCCAGCCTAGACCTACCCCGGCACAACTTGAGGCTGTGTCCCCTTGTTCTATTGCTAGCTGCCTGGGAGAAGAGACCAGCCCCACCTGGCTACAGCCTCCCTTCAGGTAGCTGTAGACAGCAATGAGCTCTGCACACCTCCAGCTCCCTCAGCCTCTCCTCATAGAACTGTGTTCCAGGCCCCTCACCAGCTTCGTTGCCCTTCTCTGGACCTCAACAGCACCTCAACATCTCTCTTGGATTGAGGAGCTCAGAACTGGACACAGGACTCAAGGTGTGGCCTGACCAGTGTTCAGTACAGGGGAAGAATAACCTCCCTTGTCCTGCTGGCCACACTGCTCCTGAGCCAGCCCAGGATGCCGTTGGCTCTCTTGGCCACCTGAGCACACTGCTGGCTCATGTTCAGCTACTCTCTACCAGCAACCCCAGGTCCCTCTCTGCCTGGCTGCCCTCAGCCATTCTGTCCCCAGCCTGTAGTGCTGTTTGGGGTTGTTGTGGACAAAGTGCAGAACCCTGCACTTGTCCTTCTTCATTCTCATCCTATTTAGTTGTTTTTAATATCTCATGAAGCTATTTCTAGCCAAGAAGGCAGTGGCATCCTGGCTTGTATTAAAAATGCTGTGGCCAGCAGGAGCAGGGAGGTGATTGTCCTCTTGGACTTGGCTTTGGTGAGGCCACTCCTTGAGTATTGTGTTCAGTTTTGAGCACTGTAATACAGGAGAGATGTGGAGTGAGTGCAGAGGAGGGCATTGAAGATGGGGAAGGGTCTGGAGAATTAATCTGATGAGAAGAGGTTGAGGGAGCTGGGGATGGACATGCTGTCTACAACTACCTGAAGGGACATTGTGGAGAGGCTGCTGCTGGGCTCTTCTCACAGGTAATTGGAGACAGAACATGGGGGCATGGCCTCAAGCTGAGGCTGGAGAGGTTTAGGTTGGACATTAGGAAGAAATTTTTTATGGAGAGAGTGTCAGGGACTGAAATGAGCTGCCCAGGGAGGTGCTGGAATCACCCACCCTGGGGGTGTTTAAAGGTCGTTTGAATGTGGTGCTTAGGGACATGGTTTAAGGTGATTCTTACAGAGTAGGATTCTGGGTTGGACTTGGTGATCCTGAGGGGCTTTGCCAGCGTGGATATTTCTGTGATTCTGTTCGCTCTTTCAGTGCACCAATCTGTGTGGAATTAAGCAAGAGGCAGTAAATCGTGGCACGGAGCTGTTATCACATACTTTGTGTTTCTTTCATGCTGTTGTCTTAAGGAGGAGGTTCCCTCACGCAGGCATTATGTGTCTGCTGCTGAGACCCCACGTTCCCAATAATAAGGGCACAAAATCCTCAACATCTGCCTACTGCTGTCATTGTCCCTACAAGCAGCTGTTTGGTTGCTGAATAGGCCACCGTGATGTCCATTGCCAATGCAGAGCTCTGTTGTCTGAAGTGTGTGATACCTTAAACAGTTACTCCCCAGGGAGCCAGAACCCCCTCCTGATTTCTCCACTGCTAAGGAAAAAATGAAGTAACAGATGGACAGTGGGAGGGAGGTCTCAGCCTAATCCTACAAGCTTCATGGCACTTCAGGAACTGACAGTCATGTGCAATTCATCCTTCTCAGAATATCAAATGCAAATTAGTGAAGTTCTGGGGCTGACCTGGGCTTTGTGATTTCTGTAGCTCCTCTGAAAAGCGTTTGCTATGGATAAAACCCAATGAGACCATGCATTGCCAGAGGCAAGATAGACAAGTTTATCCTAAATCTCCAGAGAGGCCAGTGCTCCTAAGCCTGATGTCACTCTGCAATTAGAAAGAGCTTGGCTAAAGCTGATGGTTTCATAGAGTCACAAAACGATGCTGAGAAGTTGGAACGGGTAGCCCAGGGAGGCTGTGTATGCCCCTCCCCGAAGGTGTTCAGTGCCAGATTGGATGAGGCTTTGAGCAACCTGTGCTGATGGGAGATGTCCCGTGGCAGGATGGAGGGACTAGATGATTTTTGAAGTCCCTTCCAGCCCAAACGATTTTATGGATCTACGGTTTAAAGAAAAAAAAAAAAAAAGACTAAATATTTATCTCCTTTTAGAAGTGATTAAAAATTGGAGCACAAAAGAGACCATGCTGAAGTGTTTAGTGACTCAAGATCAGTGCTTGTCAGAGTCTTTTGATTCCTTTTTTTTTTTTTTTACTGTGTGTTGCTTGCTTGACCACAGATTAATTTCTCATCACCCTGCCTTTGCCCCCCCACCCCCGGCCAGGTTTTACTCTTGTAGATACAGGAAAATGCTGTACACAAAAATGAGAAACTGCTCTTGTGGAGAAAAATCCATGCTGATTGCTTGTGAAACTGGGGCACTCTGCAGCCTTCAGTGTGCTGTGAAAATCAAGGCAGAGAGGAGGAGGGAAAATGGCTTAAAATAATGGCACATCCAGCTGGCATAGGGAGAGCGAGGGAGTTGTTATCATTTCAGCACTCACTGCAGAATCATCAAACTGTTTGCTTCAGATTTGGGGAAACTTGCTTGAATTGCCTAAGCTTCTTTGCTCTGGTTCTTCTGCTTTCTATGTAAGCAGAGTTCAAATCTTTGGAAGGGAATAGGAGCCACATATGAACCACAACAGCACATGAAAGAGAAATGGGGTGTTAAATGATTTCCCAAGTGTTAGTTGGTGGGATACAATCATGGAATGATTGGGGCTGGAAGGGACCTCCAAAGCTCATCCAGTCCAACATCCCCTGCAGTCAGCAGAGACATCCTCAACTAGATCAGGCTGCCCAAAGCTCTGTTGAAACTCACTTTGAACACCTCCAGGGACAGGACCCAGCCACCTCCCTGGGCAATCTGTTGCAGTATTCCACCAACCTCATGGTGCAGAACATGTTTGTCGTATCCAATCTAAATCTGCTCTTCTGTAGTTGGAAGCCACTGCCTTCATCCTGTCTCTTCAGGCCTGAACAGTCTGTTTCTATCCTACTTGCAGCCCCCTTTGGGTGCTGGCAGGCTGCCGTTAGGTCTCCCCAGAGCCTTCTCTTTTCCAGGCTGAACAAGTCCAGCTGTGGCTGGGCTGAGGAGCTTCCATTTGTGTAAGAAAAGAACCATGTTCTGGTTGGCAAATAGGCCATTTCCCAAGAGTGTGAATGTTGGGTCCTTGTTCGAATAACCACAGGGGTTTCTTTAGCAATACTTGTCAAGAGGGTGAGTTCCCCCCACCCCTTTATGGTGGAGATATATAGAGAATCACAGAATTAACCAGGCTGGAAAAGACCTCTGAGATCGAGTCCAACCTATCACCTAAGCCTTCTAATTAATTAAACCATGGCACCAAGTGCCTCATGCAGCCTTCTCTTAAACCACTCCAGGGATGGGGACTCCACCACCTTGCTGGGCAGCCCATTCCAGTGCCAATCACTCTCTCTGACAGCAACTTCCTCCTAACATCCAGCCTGAACCTGCCCTGGCACAACTTGAGGCTGTGTCCTCTTCTTCTGTCCCTGGCTGCCTGGCAGAGGAGCCAACCCCACCTGGCCACAACCTCCCTTCAGGTAGCTGTAGAGAGCTGGGCTGCACACCCCCAGCTCCCTTAGTTTCTCCTCACAGGGCTGTGCTCCAGCCCCTTCATCAGCCCTGCTGCCCTTCTCTGGACACCTTCCAGCACCTCAGTATGTTTCTTAAGCTGAGGGGCCCCGAATTGGAGACCACACTCAAAGTGTGGCCTGACCAGCACTGGGCACAGGGGCAGAAGGACTGCCCTGGTCCTGCTGGTTACACTATTCCTGAGAACACAGGAACAGCTCTTGTATCCTGGGCAACCTATCATTACACCAGCAGTTAGTAGCCAGCAAAACATGTAGGAGTTTTTAGCTATCTCGCTAAAAAAAGAAGAGTGACTTCAACGATTTTTAAAATGCCTTTTTTTTAAACATTAAGCATATGTTTTGAAATGCTTTCTCCACTGGAGACCTTCACAGTTTACCTAGAAGGGATGTCACAGTTAGATATTCACCTAGCACTTAGCCCGTACAGCAATGTAAATAATAGATTAGCATCTCACTGGGTAAGCTCAGGAAAACTATTAGGCAGTGTCATCGTTTTAGCATCATCTGAATAACAGCTTGGCATTACCTGCAAGAAATCTGAGGACCTCTGGAAAGTTTGGTTTTTTTTTTTTGGGGGGGGGAAATATCTGTAATGCAAATGTCATCTGTTGTCAACAGCTGTTAAGAGAGAAATTTGCTCTAGTGAAGTAATTAAGTAGTGTAAGGACATCATGTTCTAAGCCTGAAGAAATTGCATCCCTGTGTGGACCTGTTTTTTTCTCAGCTATTTGCTGATTTCTTTTTCTTATTAAAAACAAAACAAAAACAACCTTTCCTTGCACTCAATTTACAAAAAGATGATCATGAAATGTTTATATCCTCTGAAGATCTTCTGACGAGAAGGGGAAAGAAAATCATTGTTTAAGCATTTCCAGGCTGTGAAGTGCTTTGGAGGTGTTATTATTGATGGGATTTTTATTAGAGCTATTTTCCCAAACAGACTCTCAGTGGCAGCCCACTGGAGTGCAGTTA
Source organism: Pogoniulus pusillus (assembly GCF_015220805.1). NCBI lineage: Eukaryota > Metazoa > Chordata > Aves > Piciformes > Lybiidae > Pogoniulus > Pogoniulus pusillus. The sequence continues at coordinate 6,126,654 of NC_087305.1, read as the reverse complement.
ATTCATTAGCAGAGGAAGAACTTGAGTTAAATGCATTATAGATGAACTGTTCCTATGTAATAAGGTCACCTCATACAGGGCAAATACTCTTCCTGTTATTAGCATTTGTTATAGAATCTCTTCCCAATGCAGGATTTGGTTTGACCTCAGTGAGGCTGTTTCTGCAGAGCTGTTCTCTGGCTTTGCTTGGCAGCTCTATCTTCCCTGCAGGTGATGCCATGCATACAGCTCTGCCTGCTCCCATGGTTTTACATTCAGAGATGGTACTGCACAGGCTGTGTTATTGGTGCAGAAGAGCATCTACTTTACATCAAGTATTAAGCTTCAGTATTGTCCAGACCTTGTCTTTGTAAAACCCAAAACTGAAAGGGAAATGGAAGCAATCCTCACATGGGCTGTGATGTCAGCTTCCAGATGACTTCTGGACCTGGGGCCATTCAGTCTGGGGAAGAGGAGGCTCTGAGGAGGCCTTTTGAAAGCCTTCCAGTACCTGTAAGGGGCTACAAGAAAGCCGGGAAGGAACTTTTGTCAAGGGATTGTAGTGACAGGACAAGGGGCAATGGCTTTGAGATGTACAGTGTAGAGTTCTGGAGCCCCCAGCACAAGGAGGACATGGAACTGTTGGAGCCAGTCCAGAGGAGGCCACGAAGATGCTTAAAGGGCTGCAGCAGCTCTGCTATGAGGACAGGCTGAGAGAGTTGGGACTTCGCAGCCTTGAGATAAGAAGCCTTTGAGAAGAGCTTGGAGTGGCCTTCCAGTATCTGAAGGGGGCTATAGGAGGGCTGAGGAGGGACTATTGACAAGGTCTTGTAATGACAGGAGGAGGAATGGGTTTAAAGTGTCAGAGGGGAGATTGAAACTGGATGTTAGGAAGAAGCTCTTTGTAGTGAGGGTGGTGAGACACTAGCACAGGTTGCCCAATGGGGTTGTGGAGCCCAGAATCGCACAGAATGTGATCAAAGATCCTGGAGGTGTTTAAGGCCAGGTTGGATGAGGCCTTGAGCAACCTGTTCTAGTGGGAGGTGTCCCTGCCTATGGTGGGGGATTGGGGCTGGATAAGCTTTGAGCTCCCTTCCGACCTAAACCATTCAGTGGAAGTTGAGATTAAGAAGAAATTCTTGACAGTGAGGGTGGTGAAACACTGGAACAGGTTGCCTGGGAAGGTTGTGGATGCTAAGTCCTCTTCAGATCCAAACCATTCTATGATTCTATGACACCTCCTTAGTGCCATTAGTTGGATTCTCAGTATTGCGGTGAGGCAGATCTCGCGGAGAAGGGCTAATCTCAAATATGCAAGGACACCGCACAATCCAATGTGGATCAAAAGCGAGTGACAACTTTATTTAGTAGACGCGCGCTTATATGTGTTACAGATAATATATGCATACATGTAAGAAGCTAAATGGCTGAATCCCTAAATATCCCATTTGCATGGTGCACCTACTTGCTACGTGCAGCTGCAAGCAGCAAACTACTTCTTATCTTATTCAGAGTTAGCTGTATCCTGCTCTGCTTGAGTTGTCCGCCGACTCATCAAGGACAGTGCCTCCCTAGCTAGCTATATTAAATGCTGCCTTTGTTTATTCAATATGTCTTTGTTTCTTCAATGTGGCCTTTGTTTCAGTGTGGCCTAGCACAGCCTTAATTTAGTTCCATATACTCATCCTGCTTGCCCACCTCTAAGTCATGTCCATTTTCCTTTAGCCATTCTGCAACACAGTATCTTTATTTTTCTTCTACAAGTTTCCTGGCAAAGTATGAAAGGATTTCAGCGCTTCCTGTAGTAATAATCCTAATAATTTTGTACATAATTCCAAGGGGTACCTTTGACCCAGGACAGCCTTGACCTCAGCTGGTGTAAATTGGCAAAGCTGCTTTTGCCTCAGTGAAGCAGTGCTGGTTCAGTCTGACCTCTCAGAATATAAGGTACAGGATGTAATTAGGAGGAGAACTGGATCCCCAGTGCTAGGAATAGTGCTCTCTGTGTTGTGCTGGGAGAACAATAGGTTTAATTAGCTGTTTTGCAAAGGACGTGAAGAAGGTGAAGTGTTAGAGCTGTGCTAAAGGTCAGCTTGCTGTTTTTCACATCAAAATCTCCCTTGGGAGAAGAACTAGAGTGATAGGAAGCGAGTAAATCTGCAGAGATAAACTGTGAATAGCAGAAAAGATTGTGCTTGGGTTTTGCAGCGCCCTGCTTGTGTGGCTCTTGTTAAATCCGCAGCCAGAGTGTGGAATGGCAAGGCTCTTCTATCACTCAAATACCTCCTCAAACAGACCTTACAGCTCCTGCCACTGTGAGTGACCTGCAGCCCTTCATTCCTTCTTATTGATGTCATTCTATGGGCTGTGAAGTTCCAGCTAGTTCTGAGAACAACACTTGAAATGGGGAACGTAGGCAGAGAGTAGTTAGCTGATTCTACCTCTCGGATCTGCTCTGCTGAGAACTCACCTCCCAATCCTGCTTCCAGCTCTGCTGTCCCCAGCAGAAGGAGGAGACAGAGCTGCTGGAATGAGTCCAGAGGAAGCCACAAAGATGATCCAAGGGCTGGAGCACCTCTGCTGTGAGGACAGGCTGAGGGAGCTGGGGGTGTGCAGCCTGGAGACGATAAGACTTCAGGAGCTGCCTGCAAGAGCTGAAAGGATCCTGCAGAGAGATTTTCCTGAGGGTATCTACAAACAAGCCAAGGGGGAATGGCTTGAAGATGAGGCACAGCAGGGTTAGCGTGGTGAGACTCTGGACTAGGCTGCTGCCCAAGGATGCTGTGGCTGCCTCCTGCCTGAGAGTGTTGAAGGGCAGGTTGGATGAGAGACTGAGCAGCTGAGTCTAGTTGAGAGTCCCTGGGCATGGTGGGAAGTTTGGAGCAGATGATCTCTGAGGTCCCTTCCATCCTGAGCCATTGTATGGTTTCTCCAGTTGTTTTATTTTCTGGGCAGAGTAGCAACAGTTCCTGAAGTTGATTTAACGCTTTGGGTGGCTAAGAACTATTTCTTTAGTGGCATGGGAATGGCCATGTGGCACTATCACATCTAGTACTGCTTTAATAACCTCTCCAACAGTGGCTACCACTAACAATTATGTTGCAAAGTGATTTTGTGCACTTTTTAATTAAGACCTGGTGCAGGGATAATTGTAATCCATTAGAGGTCAATTTATGCCTTGAAGGAAGGTCAGTTTTTCTTTCCTCCTGTCGGTGCAAAGGTAGAATTTTCAGTAGCTTGGTTTTGCTTTTTTCCATCTGTTTTAGAATTTTGATACCTGATTAGTGCTTCTCAGCAAATAGCGCAGAACATTTCCTGGATTTTTATAAGCTTTCTTTAGGTGTGGACCATTGATTTGAATAATGAGAGATGGAGATAGAAGAAAATGGTAGATCAGAAACTTCTGTCCTTGAAATCGGTGTTTCTGTTGGTGACGTATTTACACATAGTGTCAGGTGATAGGAGGAGAGGAACAGGCTGCTCAGAGAGGTTGTGGAGTGTCCTTCTCTGGAGCCTTTCCAGGGCTGTCTGGATGTGTTCCTGTGTGACCCGAGATGGATTGTGTGGTCCTGCTCTGGCAGGGGGTTGGACCTGGTGATACCTTTGGGTCCCTTCCAATCCCTGACATCCTGTAGCCTGTCATGGGCCCAGGAAATTGGGAGTGGCTGGTGGGAAAAAAAAAAAAAAAAAAAGTAGAGAATGAACCAAAAGTAAAGGGGCAAACATCTCCTAAAGGACAACATCCTTTGAATTGTGCTAATTTCAGGCCTAAGAGAGTAACATGGGGGTAGAAAGGTGAGCAGGAATTCGTTATTTCAAGTGCCTGTTGAGCTGGAAAGCGAAACTTCTTCAACCTCTGCAGACGCTGACTTTGTGTGAGCGTCCATTTGCCTGACTGGCAAATGCTCATCTCTGAAGAGCTAACATTGCTCATCCTTCAGGGAGCGTGGCCACAGCTGGTGGGGGGGTTTTGTTGAAATAAGCCTCTGGCAACGTCTTGCTCTGCAGGCTGCAGTGTTCCTCAGGGCAGGATTGAAGAAGGGGAAGAAAAAAGTATCAGCTGGTTTTCAGAGACAGCTAGAATTGCTGTTCAGACAGGGAGCTGCTGTTTGCTGTCCAGCTTCTCCAGCTGCCAGGTTATCATTCACAGTGGCTGCTTCTCACACAGCGATATTGTATTCTCTGAAGGGTTTGGGTTTATTTCTGCTTTAGCTCGCCAAAGTTCAAGTTGCTCCTCTGGAGCTCACACTTAACCTTTAAGAAACAAGCTGAAGTCTCTGTTTGTGACCTTGAAGGATAGGGGCAGAAAGGGTAAGAAATAATCACTTGTGTCTCTAAAAGCACCTTTAGAAATATCTAACAAGACATTTAATCTAAAATGGGAGAAAAGGACACTTAATGTAAGTGACAGGATTGGAGAGGAGCAAAAGAATGCCTTGATACAGTGACTAAAAGTCGCATTTAGGATAACAGATGGCAGACACATGAGCTGGAAAAGTAGTCTCTCTTTTGTCATCTGAATCCATTCCTGAAAGACCTGCCAGAGAAGTGAAGAGGTCTGGAGGAGAATAGAGCCCAGTTCACATGGCAAGCCATTTTCCATAGTAGATGTACAGGTTATTAGTCCTCAGATTTTGGGGCATGAGGCTAAGAGAAAATGTAGTTTTTATTCTCACTTCTTTATTTTCCTGCCTTTTCTGTTGATCCTGCAGTGCTGTGGCACCAATAGGGAAAGTTGCATCTCCTTTTGAAATCTCTGCATCACTGTAGGGGCAGAATACTGATTGTGATGCAGAGCTTTGTCTGCTCTAATGCATGAAAACAATTAGGTGAGACTTTTGAGTCTTCAGTGCCCAGTCTCTGCAGTCCTCTTACAGTACTTGATGGGACAGAGAACTGACTGAGAACAGAATCCTCCATCTTCATCATCGTTAATCCAACAGTAACACAAAACCAGACCTTATCCATACTGTGTTGGAGGATTTTTGCCTCTAAGTTGTTCAGCAATTGGAAAGTCCTCATTTCACAGATGGAGAACTGAGGTATAAACACCAGATTGTAATTTCTGCAGTGTCAGAGGGAGAAGCTGCAGCAGAGCAGGATGCTGTCTTTAGGGTCAAGTAGTTGAGCTCTACCTGTTAAAAGTCATGCTGTGTTAAAGGGCTTCTTGTGAAAGCTGTGCTGCCCAGAAGCTGGAGGCCCTGTGAGTTCACTTACCCTGTCAAAAGCTGCAGGTCTCTCCCCAAAATCTTTTTCCTCCCCACCTGTCACATTGCCATTCTGCTCAGCTCAGGATGGAGCCAATGATATCAGCTTGGTTCTGCCAGATTGGCACAAGTCTGTTGAGGATGCTCCTGAGTTGTAGCATCCCTCAAGAGGGTCTGGAGTGGGTGGAAATCACAGGGTAATTTAAACTGGTAGGGATTACTGTCTCCAGCAGATCAAGGGAGGTTCTCCTCCCCTTCTACTCTGCCCTGGTGACACCCCATCTTGACTGCTGCATTCAGTTTTGGGCTCCCCAGTTTGAGGGACAGAGATCTGTCTGAGAGAGTCCAAGGGAGGGCTATGAGGATGATGAGGGGAGTAGAGCACTGCCTGGTGAGGAGAGGCTGAGGGACCTGAGGCTGTTTAGTCTGGAGAAGACTGAGAGGGGATGTAATTAATGTTTATAACTATCTGAGGGCGGTGGTCAGGAGGTGGGGACAGGCTCTGCTCACTGCTCCCTGGGACTGAACAAGCAGCAATGGATGGAAGCTGCAGCACAGGAGGTTCCAGCTCAGCACAAGGGCAACTTCTTGACTGGAAGTATCCCAGAGCCCTGGCACAGGCTGCCCAGAGAGGTTGTGGAGTCTCCTCTGGAGACTTTCCAGGCCTGTCTGGATGTGTTCCTGTATGACCTGAGCTAGCTTGGATGGCCCTGCTGTGGCAGGGGGCTTGGATTTGGTGATCTCTTTGGGTCTTGTGACCTTGAGGGGTCAGATGTGGTTAGTAGAACACTCCATCGGGTCCCTTGTGTGCCTTCTGCCAGTGACTGCACAGTGGTTTTGTTTCCGTGGTACCTGCTCTCTACTTCATTTTCATCAGAATAGTTACCTGCTTCTCTGCCATGAGCATGCTGCACCTCACTGTAGGTCTGTAATTGAGTTAGGGAGGTTTCCATAGCAACCCCTGTGATTAATTAAAGTACTTGAGCATGCTAAGTTTGTAGATGCAGAAAACATTTTCATGTATAAATAGTGCAGTCTGTTTATGCTTGAAGGATTTGCCCCTTCCCTCCTGTTCTCACTTCTAATCTCAGCTGAGAAATTGGTTTGGGTTTGTTTGGGGTTTTTTTGTTGTTGTTTTTTTTTTTCCTGTTGGAGACTGATAAATTGTTGTTATTCCACATAAACTGTGTAGGTCTGTGCAGTTAGGATCCACTGAAGACCTAATGAATGCACAGCTCCTTACTCTTTATGGAGCAAGAGTTTTCAGGGCTGTGAGAACAGAAAACTGGGCTGCTGTTGCTGCAGATCTCTTAACCTGCACAACACAGACATACTGCATATTCTTCTATCTTACCAGGTCTGCAGTTCCCCTCCAACAAGCCACTAGGTAGCCTCTTGTCAGCCAGCTCCTAGCTTTGCCACCAGCTAAATGTGTGACCGCACAGTCTTGCTGCCATCCCAGCTAGTTGTGGTCCTGTTGTGGTAGGCCTGATAGCCAAAACAGGCTTATACATGTCCTGGCTTGCCCAGGCATGTTTTTCTTCTTTCTCTCTTCTGTTCTGGGGAGAAGCAACTGCAGGAAAGAGGGCAGAGGACCTGGAGCCACTGAGTCTAAGAGCTCTGGCCTGCCCAGGCTTTTTTTGCTCCTGTGGTAAACAAGGTACACAGGCCTGGCTTGTGCCTGCCTTGTGCAAGGCCTGTGCTTCTCCCAGATTTGGGTAAAGCAAGCCTATGGTTTCACCTACTATGGTCAGCCTTGGGTAACTGCCCTTCTTGTTGGTTATTCCGTGTCCAAAGGCAGGTAATGCAGTGTGCTCTGCTGATGTGTTTGTGCTTGCTGCTGCCATTGCTTACTGCCTCAGTGCATCCTGAATTGCCTGGAAACTGCCTGCCTCGAGTTTACCAGGAGCAGGCTCTAAATGCCTCCACACACTCGAGGAGGCTCACTGGAGAGGTCCCCAAAGACTTGAAGCTGCCAATGTGATCCCATCCACAAGAAGGGCCAGAAGGAGGAACCAGAAAACTCCAGGCCTGTCAGCCTGACCTCAGTGCCAGGCAAGGGCATGGAACAGATTGTCTTGAGTGCCATCACACAGCACCTCCAGGATGGCAAAGGGATCAGGCCCAGCCAGCATGGGTTTAGGAAGGGCAGGTCCTGTCTCACCAACCTGATCTCCTTTTATGATCAGGTTCCTGCCTGGTGAATGTGGGGCAGGCTGTGGATGTAGTCTGCCTGGAATGTAGCAAAGCCTTTGACACTGTCTGCCACAACAAGCTCCTGGCCAAGCTGGCAGCTCATGGCTTGGAGAGATTGACTCTGATATGGGTCAAGAACCAGCTGGATGGCAGAGCCCAGAGAGTGGTGGTGAATGGTGCCACATCCAGCTGGCAGCTGGCACCAGTGATGTTCCCCAGGGGTCAGTGCTGGGTCCAGTCCTGTTCAGTATCTTTACTGATGATCTGGACCAGGGGATTGAGTCCAGCATCAGTAAGTTTGCAGATGACACCAAGCTAGGAGCAGCTGTGGAGCTGCTGGAAGGTAGGAGAGCCCTGCAGAGGGACCTGGCCAGGCTGGATAGGTGGGCAGAGGCCAAGGGGATGAGACTGAACAAGGCCAAGTGCAGAGTTCTGCACTTTGTCCACAACAACCCCAAACAGCACTACAGGCTGGGGACAGAATGGCTGAGGGCAGCCAGGCAGAGAGGGACCTGGGGTTGCTGGTAGAGAGTAGCTGAACATGAGCCAGCAGTGTGCTCAGGTGGCCAAGAGAGCCAACGGCATCCTGGGCTGGCTCAGGAGCAGTGTGGCCAGCAGGACAAGGGAGGTTATTCTTCCCCTGTACTGAACACTGGTCAGGCCACACCTTGAGTCCTGTGTCCAGTTCTGAGCTCCTCAATCCAAGAGAGATGTTGAGGTGCTGTTGAGGTCCAGAGAAGGGCAACGAAGCTGGTGAGGGGCCTGGAACACAGTTCTATGAGGAGAGGCTGAGGGAGCTGGAGGTGTGCAGCCTGAAGAGGAGGCTCAGGGCAGAGGTCATTGCTGTCTACAGCTACCTGAAGGGAGGCTGTAGCCAGGTGGGGTTGGTCTCTTCTCCCAGGCAGCTAGCAATAGAGCAAGGGGACACAGCCTCAAGTTGTGCCGGGAGAGGCCTAGGCTGGATGTTAGGAGGAAGTTGTTGGCAGAGAGAGTGATTTGCATTGGAATGGGCTGCCCAGGGAGGTGGTGGAGTCGCTGTGCCTGGAGGTGTTCAAGAAAAGCCTGGATGAGGCACTTGGTGCCATGGTCTGGTTGATTGGATAGGGTTGGGTGACAGGATGGACTGGATGATCTTGGAGGTCTGTTCCACCCTGGTTGATTCTATGACTCTGTGATTGTAGCCTTCCCTTGACTCTCTCGAGCAGATCCCTGATGATGACCACCGTTAATCCCCTCCTCACTGCAGCACAACCTGCGGATCAGCACTGTTTGTACAGAAGCATCACCTCTAGGCAGTTTAGTGCCAGCTCCTTCATTGCCCAGCAGCTTGCGCTGTTACAGATACCTGGACAGTCTTAGCTGTAAGTCACAACCCAATGAGAAAAAGGGGCTTGGTCTGTTTTGTTTTCACTCTGCCTTAATGTTGAGATTTAAAATGTTTCGGGCATCAGGGAATTAATTCTCTGCTGCTGTCTGTTTTCTGTAAAGGAGCATCTGAATTTTGAACACAGTAACACGGACAGCAGAAGTAACTTCAGCACATGACCTTGTCTGGGCAGATGCTCTGCTTTGAGGCATTTATTATGTACTCTTGTTTTACAAAGGAGGGAAATTGCACACAACAAGACAAGGCATCTCCCCTGTAACTTGCATTTAGGGATGAAAGTGAAACCTTTGATTCTCAGCAGTCTCCGTCACACCGCTGAAATCAGACTTTGTTTATTTCCGTTTCAATGTCAGTATTTCTCCTCTTGATTTTTCCCTCTGAAAGACAATCATTGGCTCTGTTGGACTGAGGAGACGCTTCCCAGTGGCTGCTGTTTGCGGTCTGCTGGTTCTGCTCCTTTGCACTAGCAGCAGAGGGAATTTTTGAGAACTTTCTTGTGTCTTCTTTAAGTACTTTAGAACCATGAGAGATGAGATGGAGAGTAAAGAGGATGCAGCAGGGAGCTGGTCTGTATTGCAGTCACTGGGGCTGCACTATTTGTCTGAGGCTGAGGACCCCTGCAGCTGAGAGCCTGTGTAACTTGGAGCCCCACAGAACATTTCAGTTCAGAATTTTAATCAAATCTGCCTGGCCAATAGAATTGCCTTTGTCATCTGTTTGAAAAATCAAAGGACCAGAGGCAGAATTGCTACTGAAAGCTTGAGCTTTGTGCAGTCAGCACTGAAATGATGTTCAAACACCATCAACTTCCATTTTCTCTCTCTGCTCCTGGAAGTTTGTTCATCAGAGTCATTATCAAAGCACCGAGCATGAATAAGCTCCTTAGGAAAATGCTCTCAGAATCTAATGTAACAAATTGCTCAGGATCACATAAACAGATGCTCATTTGCAGACTGAAAGCTTCCCTGATGAGGGTGAGAGGTGGTGGTGGCTGCAAATGGAGATGAAAGGAGATTAGGAATTCCTGGTAGCAATCCCTGCATGGTCAAGTGGATGGATCCCACCCAACTGGCATCTGAAAATTGCTCAGGGTGTTCAGTCTGCAAACCAGACCCTATTCAACCCTTCTTTAGTCATTTTGCCATCGTGTAATCGAGTGCCCTGGGGATTTCCAAATGGTGTGTGAAATGAACATCTGTCCCCTGGCAGGGCTGACACATCTGGATCCATTAATTTTGCATTATTTCTCAGTGTGGGAGGTCAGATGTTTACAGGGTGCTTATGCACAAGAGCTTCCACTCAAACTTCTGACAGTGAGCATGGGGAGACTCTGGAACAGGTTGCCCAGGAAGGTTGTGGATGCCATCTGCCTGGAGATGTTGAAGGCCAGGTTGGATGAGGCCTTGAACACAGAGGTAAACCCTGCCCATGGCAGGGGGTTGAAACTAGATGATCTTTCAGGTCCCTTCCAACCCAAACCATTCTAAAATTCTATGATTTAATGTCTTTGAGGCAGATAACTCTTCTACAGAAGTAATTAAAAGCCATGAGCAAACTGTGAGAGTATATTATAAGGCTTCATTCTTGCTATTATCTTTTCTTTAATTACTATTTCTGCAGGACTTATCCAAACAGTGACCCATTTAGGCCTTGGAACAGTTTGTGCAACTGGATTATTTTTAGTTAGAATCTCCACTGTGTTCCTGAGTAGGTTCTTTGGGCTTTGCTGTGCCAGCCTTCTCTGCTTGTGTACTAACCCTCCTTCCTTTTATAAGCAGGAGGAATCACTTGTTGGCATTAAGGCTAGTCTGGAACTGGAATAGCAAGGCCTAGGTGAGGTATATTACCTATACAAAGCTTTAACTCTTTTGTCCTCTTCTTGTCAGCCGACAGTTGGAACCTGTGTTTGGCAATAACTCGTCAGTGCCCTGATACCATAATGCAGGGACTTTGTGGAGCTCTCTCAGGGAAGAACCTAAGCTCATGCTGTCAGGAATGATCAATAGACCTCATAGTTATGCACCTTGCTCCCCAGTTTCAGTGCTTTGGTTTCAGGAGCCTTCCAATATCACAAGAATTAACACTTGTCACAGTAGTCTGTGGCATTCCCTCCCTGCCTGTGCTGCTGTAGCGCAGAGTTGGTAAAGGGTGGATTGGTCTCTCCTGGTGCCCATATGCAAAGAAAATGTCACACAAAGGTCACCCAGCATTAGAGTGCTTGGCTAAAATGTATGTTGAATTTCAATGGGGTACCTTGTGGGGAAATAAAGAAAGGAAGAAAATCCCTAATGTTAATTTTCTTGGCATTTGCTGCGTGTTCAGCAGCACTGCCTCGGGCTGGCCTTGCTGCCTGGTCTGTGAATAGGGAGAGAGTCTCTGCACAGTTGAACTTGTTCCAAGGTTGTTTACTCAGTTCACCTACAACAAAATGTAAGGGCAGGGGAGAAAGGAGGAGAGGCTGAGGGAGCTGGGATTGTTTAGCCTGGAGAAGAGGAGGCTCAGGGGTGACCTTATTGCTGTCTACAACTACCTGAAAGGTGGTTGTGGCCAGGAGGAGGTTGCTCTCTTCTTTCAGGTGGCCAGCACCAGAAGGAGAGGACACAGCCTCAAGCTACACCAGGGGAAATTTAGGCTCGAGGTGAGGAGAAAGTTCTTCACTGAGAGAGTCATTGGCTACTGGAATGGGCTGACCGGGGAGGTGGTGGAGTTGCTGTCAAGGCAGGACTGGATGTGGCACTTGGTGCCATGGTCTAGCCTTGAGCTCTGTGGTAAAGGGTTGGACTTGATGATCTATGAGGTCTCTTCCAACTTTGGTGATACTGTGATACTGTGAAACGAAGTTAGGAGGGACCTTTCTGACTCTCTGTAGGACAGCAGGCAACTGCGTGCTGGGCTGCATTATGAGCAGTGTGCCTGCAGGGCAAGGGAGGGGATTCTGCCCCTTTGCTCTCCTGAGAACCTACCTAGAGCACTGTGTGCAGTTGTGGAGCACCCAACACAAGAAGGACATGGAACTGTTGGAGCCAGTCCAGAGGAGGCCATGAAGATGCTTAAAGGGCTGCAGCAGCTCTGCTCTGAGGACAGGCTGAGAGAATTGAGTCTCTGCAGCCTGAAGAAAAGGCTTTGAGGAGAGCTTGGAGTGGCCTTCCAGGATCTGAAGGGGCTCCAGGAGGGCTGAGGAGGGACTGTTGAGAAGGTTTTGTCATGACAGAATGAGGAGGAGGAATGGGTTTGAAGTGGTGATGGGGAGATTGAAAGTTGATGTTTAGCAAGAAGTTCTTTGCAGTGAGAGTGGTGAGACACTGGCATAGGTTGCCCAGGGAGGTTGTGGCTGCTCCCACCCTGGAGGTGTTCAAGGCCAGGTTGGATGAGGCCTTGAGCGACCTGTTCTCGTGGGAGGTGTCCCTGCCTATGCTGGGGGTTTGGAAGTGGATGAGCTTTGGGGTCCTTTCCAACCTGAACCATTTTATGATTCTGTGTAATGGGGAGAGGCAGACAGGATCCCTAAAACACATGGGAAATCCTTCATGTCATCATCAGAGGCTACCTCCTTTAGATTTCCACTTGACTCAGTCACCTGTACACTTCTTTTTCTGATTTTCTTCTCCCAGTTTAAGGCCAGAAGGGTTGGTCTAGGACTGATTTGGAGCAGGCTTCAGATTTGAATACTTCATGCTCAGCTCAGGAATGCCTAATCTGGCACAGAATCATAGAATGGGTTAGGTTGGAAGGGACCTCAAAGGTCATCCAGTGCCAACCCCCTCCCACTAGAACAGGTCGCTCAAGGCCTCATCCAACCTAGCCTTGAATACCTTTGATCTTCAATCACATTTTGTGCTTCTGTGCTCCACAGCCTCCCTGGTCAACCTGCACCAGTGTCTCACCACCCTCACTGTAAAGAATTTCTTCCTAACCCCCAGTTTGAATCTTCCCCTCTGCCAGTTTAAACCCATTCCTCCTTGTCCTGTCATTACAAGACCTTGTAATGACATCTAAAGCCAGGTCTTAGTTCATTGGATTAGGTACTGAGTGACAGGCCACATTCTTTTGGTTTGTCAAAGTGTGAACTGTTTGGAGCTCTGCTGTGAGTTGGAGCTTTTGGGTACCATCAGTGCCTGATTCCCTATGTGTCCACTGTCAGTCCAGCTCCACACCGACACCAGAGCAACAGCACCGCTGTGCCATTTAGAGCAGGATTTTTACTACGTCTGGGGGGGATTATGTTGCTCTGTATTGCCAGAGGCTGAAACACATATTTGGTCCCATACAGCTGTTAATCTAGCACTTGGGATTTAATGATAAGCTTGGTCCTGTGTCAGAGATTAATTTATTAGATCTTTTTTGGCAACTTCTCAGTCGTCTTTTCTCCATTTCCCCTTCGTCCCAACCTCTCTGCCAGATGTCAGTTTAATGCAGCAATAACAATCCCTGCTGGGGAGATGTGAAGTGATAAATGCCTTTAAGTGCAGAAGTGGTTCTTTCCTGTACTGCTGTGTCAACAGGAGCATTACATCTTAGTTCAGGACCCAGAGGTTGTCTTTGGCATTTGGAATAGTTGAAGGAATAGCTCTGCTTAGTCCAGCTTTTGGCTGCAGGTCCAAGAAGATGGCTGGCCTTGAGATTTTCTTGGTAGCTGTAGGGGCAGGCATTTAGGAAAAGAAAGCCAGCATGCAGTCACTGAGCTCTTGCTCTGCTAGCGGGGCGGAGCTAATCAGTGTTTATAAATATCTGAGAGTTGGGGTCAAGAGGGAGAGGACAAACCTCAGTTATGCCCTGTGATATAGCACAAGAGATAATGGATATAAACTGCAGCACAGAGAGTTCCACCTCAACATGAGGAAGAACTTCTTGACTGTAAGGGTCACAGAGCACTTGACTAGGCTCCCTAGAGAAGTTATGCAGTCTCATTCTCTGGAGACTTTCAAGGCTTGTCTGGATGTGTTCTTGTTGACCTGAGCTTCTGCTCTGGCAGAGGGGTTGGACTCGATGATCCCTGGAAGTCTCTTCCAATTCCTAACATCTTGTGATCTCATGATCCCTGCAAAGGCGTGAAAGCAGCAGCCATTGGGAAAAAATGAGGAGGCTATGCATTGCTGACTCTGTTCAGGTTTTAGCTGGTGAACAGCAGGAGCAAGTTTGCTTATCATAAATGTTCTGTTCACACCAGACCTGCGTTGTCTTCTGCTGGGAAATCTAAGCGTTGAACCGAGCCAGCATTTCCATGGCGTGGCAACATGATGAGACTAAATGGCTGAACACTTGCCCTGCTGCATATTTACATGGGTGTCAACTACTTGTTACTTTGGGAAGAGAGGAAATAATAAAATCTCTCCACCTGGTTTATGTGTTTTTTTCCCTCCTGATTGTGAAACAAAATAATCAGTGGGCAAGATACAGGGACCCATAGCAGAGATGGTTTGGTCAAGGACTCTGTGCAGGATTATTTTGCCTGTTAGTCACCAACCAAAAGCTTGTCCAGTTGTCGATGGATGTCTACAACCTGTAATAGGTGATTGGTGGCTTGTGCTACATTAATTTGTCAGAAATGGGTCTTGGTGCATTGTTCTCTGTGCGGATTTGTCCCTCTCCTTGATAGTCACTTTTGGGCAGTCAGGATTTTATTGACTTTTCCTTAACTTGACTTGAATCCATTTAAAATTAAGAATAAATATTGCAAAAATTCAAATGTGTGAAGTTTAATATATGTAAAGGAAAACACAGCAGCCTTTGAGACTGAGCAACTGCTGAGCAGATGTTATGGTTTCACACTGCCATCATAGAGGGCTGACAAATCAGGGCATCCATATTGCATTTTGTGGTGTCAGAAGGTCCTTGCAAACTGATACCCAGAGCGTGCATGGTTGTGCTCAGACATACTTGAAGAGAGAGGAGAATTCAGGTTCCAACAGCAGTCTGCAGCCACCTTAAAGACAATAGCAGAAAGGAGCAGATACAATTTGTTACTCTTGCTCTGCTGACAAGAGAACCGTGGAATGCTGTGGGCAAAGACAGCAGTGGGCAATCCTCTGCCAGCTGTTCTGTGTCTGCAGGGACTGTGATTCACTCAGTTGACTCAGCTTAAGCCATTTTGCACCACACATGATTCCTTCCTCAGATCCAAGTGCTTAATGACCACTTTGGAGGTTATGTTCTTGGTGTTGTACCTCATTCTGTAGCACTGTAGTACTTCCTTATGCAGGGAGACCTCTCTGAATCCTGGGTGTGCTCCATGTGCTCAGCCACCGCAGGATTGAGAGGCTAAGGCAAAGGAAGAGCTCTGAGCAGCAGTGGAATTTGGAGAGTGCTGACAGGCAAGTGGGGGATGCTGGAATGTGAGGACAATGACAACTTGTGATTGAAAGAATAATTCATGTTGGCACAAGGAGGTCTGAGGCCTGATGTCTCAGGTTCTAGGTGCTGGGTCAGAGTGATGTATACTCACCCAGATGTCCATACCAAGCACATAACTGCTGTAGCCTGTGTTCACAAGCCCTGCTGCTGCTTTCACCTCTTCCAAAGGAGGTAGACTGGTGTGTAGATCAGGAGAATTGTTTTCTCTGTGTCTAGGGGTAAGCATGCTGTAGGCACCTGCCTTAGAATCACTGATAAGTTGCAGGACTGTACTGTGTAGACTGTCAAGGGAGGGGATTCTGCCCCTTGGCTCTGCTCTGAGACCTCACCTCCAATAATGCTTCCAGTTCTGGTGTCCCCAACAAAAGGACACAGAGCTGCTGGAGGGAGTCCTGTGTGGAATGGCAAGGCTCTTCTATCACCCAAATACCTGTCTCTGACTGCAAACCAACCTTACAGCTCCTGCCACTGTGAGTGACCTGCAGCCCTTCATTCCTTCTTATTGGTATCATTCTACTGGCTGTGAAGTTCCAGCTAGTTCTGAGAACAACACTTGCAACAGGGAATGTAGGCAGAGGATACTTAGCTGATTCTACCCCTTGGCTCTGCTCTGCTGAGAACTCACCTCCCAGTCATGCCTCCAGTTCTGCTGTCCCCAGCAGAAGAAGGACACAGAGCTGCTGGAATGAGTCCAGAGGAAGCCACAAAGATGATCCAAGGGCTGGAGCACCTCTGCTGTGAGGACAGGCTGAGGGAGCTGGGGGTGTGCAGCCTGGAGAGGATAAGGCTCCAGGGAGACCTCAGAGCTGCCTGCAAGAGCTGAAAGGATCCTGCAGGAAGGCTGCAGAGAGACTTTTTCTGAGGGTGTCTAGAGACAGGACAAGGAGGAATGGTTTGGAGCTGAGACAGAGCAGAGTTAGACTGGAGCTGAGGAGGTGTATCTTCAGTAGGATGGTGGTGAGACTCTGGCACAAGCTGCCTAGGGAGGCTGTGGCTGTCTTCTCCTTGGGGGTGTTGAAGGACAGGTTGGTGAGGCCTTTAGCAGCTGAGTTTGGTTGAGAGGTGTCCCTGCCCATGGTGGGGAGTTTGGAGTAGATGATCTCTGAAGTCCCATCCAACCTGAGCCATCCTGGGGTTCTGTGAAACACTTCCCAGTGTGCACCATGCCATTAGACAGTGTGTGCGCTAATTACGGTGAGTGTGACCGTGCTGGCGCGCTGGCACTGCCCGAGTTAATGGCCCCAGTCATCACCATTTAGCACACCTCCTCGCGTTCACTCACTTGGATTAATTTCAGTGCTGGAAAATGCTGAGTGCATTCATTCCAGAGGTCTTGCAGCAGTGTCCTGACTGAGACTGAAATGATGAAACATCATCTGCTGAGACCTCTGGAATTTGCCAGGAGGTTACCTGATTATTTTTTGTTCTCCATCTCTTGCAGTTTGCAGCTATAGTAGCTCTAACTAGGAGACACTTCTAAAAACGCAGAGAATGTAAAGTTCTTTGGTTTTGTGTTGCTGTTTTTTGCCAGAGAGTCAGTGTTTTTTTGGTTTGTGGCTTGATTTTGATTTTCTAGAGAAGTAGGCGTGCTTCCCTCTCTGGAATGTGGGATCTCTTACTGCTTTTTGCTCAGGTAACACAGCTTCTGGTGCTAACTTTAACAGATCTTTCCTGTGTGACCCTTGGAGACTCATTTTGAGATCTTCCTGTTTGAGATCACTGTCTGTAGGGACAGATGTAGTAACTACCTGCCTAAAATATTTAAGTGAGCCTTGCTGTGACCTGCTCTGAGCAGCTCTGAGTGATTTGTATCATTTAAAGTGTTTATCTTGGAAGCTCACCTGTGGTGCTTGTGTTTGGCAGAGCTAATGAAAGGCCCTGGAACTTGCCCATAAGGCAAAAGGAAGCAAGAGCATGAAGAAAGATTACCCAGGTCTCAAATTAGCACTCTGACTGCTGGACTGTTTGTCTGGTGGCCCTACCTTCCAGGTTAGCAAACCCCAATTGGCTAAGATTTATGATGTGCTGGTGACCGGCAGCTACAAATAGTGTAGTCTGTGAGCACAGGCTGAGAGAGTTGGGGCTCCGCAGCCTGGAGAGGAGAAGGCTTCGAGGAGACCTTGGGGTGGCCTTCTGTGGTCTGAAGCAGGCACAGGAGGGCTGGGGAGGGACTACTGAGAAGGTTGTGTATTGACAGGACAAGGGGGAATGGGTTTGAACTGGCAGAGATTGAAACTGGATGTTACGAAGAAGTTGTTTGCAGTGAGGGTGGTGAGACACTGGAACAGGTTGCCCAGGGAGGTGTTCAGGACCAGGCTGGATGAGGCCTTGAGCTACCTGTTGTAGTGGGAGTTGTCCCTGCCTGTGGCAGGGGATTGGAACTGGATGAGCTTTGAGATCTCTTCCAACCTAAACCATTCTGTGACTTTATGATTTTGACTTTTCTGCCATAACAGAGCTTGGAAATAGAGCAGAAGGAAAATTTCTTCATTTGATCTGTGAATTTTAATACTTGCTGACAAGGAAGCAGCTGTGTTCAGGTTGTGAAGCTTTCTCCCAGTTCTTCAGCATTCTATTTTGAACTGGGTGGTCTGGGAGGCTGAGGGCAGACCTCATTGCTGTCTACATCTATCCAAAGGGATGTTGTGGAGAGGCTGCTGCTGGTCTCTTCTCACAGGTAACTGGAGACAGAGCAAGGGGGAATGCCCTCAAACTGAGGCTGAGGAGGTTTAGATTGGACACTAGGAAAAAGTTTTTCAGGGAGAGAGTGGTCAGGGACTGGAATGAACTGCCCAGGGAGGTGATGAAGTCACCCACCCTGGGTGTG
This sequence comes from Pogoniulus pusillus, assembly GCF_015220805.1. Classification (NCBI taxonomy): domain Eukaryota; kingdom Metazoa; phylum Chordata; class Aves; order Piciformes; family Lybiidae; genus Pogoniulus; species Pogoniulus pusillus. Next base: position 6,108,707 of record NC_087305.1, on the reverse strand, counting down.
TTTAAGGGTCATTTGGATGTGGTGCTTGGGGTGCAAGAGGGCTCTGCTACCCTCCATGACAGGGTTTAAGGTGAATCTTGTAGAGTAGGGTTCTGGGTTGGACTTGGTGATCCTGAGGGGCTCAGCCAGCCTGCAAGTTTCTGTGATTCTATGATTCTGTGACACTCAAGTCCTTTTAAAGGTGAAAGTGGGCAGCAAATCACCAACCCTGCTGCATATAGCTCCTGCAGTTGGGCACACAGGCATGTAAAGTTTCCCAAATGTCTGCCCAGCCATCTGGCATAGCTATAGCAGGTAAGACCAAGAACAAGGACAGGGCTGTGTTCTTGGCAGAATCACATTAAAGTATGACTTAAAGCAAAGACAAGACATTAAAACTGGTAATTATGTCCCTGTCTTTAACCCCACTCAACAATAAAGGATTGTCAGCAATTGATCACTTGGATTTAGGGGTTTGATTGCACTTGTATGTAAATTAGCAGTTGCCCTCACAATGGTGAAATATGACCTTTAGAAACAGAATAATATCAGATTAATTTGTAGGTTGTGTAACCTCCTTGATTGTGGCACACAAATTATAAAGACAGCACTAAACACCCCTAGTGAAACTGCGAGTTGGTGTTTGCTGCTATGGCATAAAGACAGGGACAAACTGATCATAGAATCAGTCAGGGTTGGAAGAGACCACAAAGATCATCCCATTCCAACTCCCCTGCCGTGGGCAGGGCCACCTCACACTAGAGCAGGTTGTCCAAAGCCTCATTCAGCCTGGCCTTAAACCCCTCCAGGGGTGAGGCTTCCACCACCTCCCTGGGCAGCCCATTCCAGGCTCTCACCACCCTCATGCTGAAGAACTTCTTCCTAACCTCCAGCCTAAATCTCCCCATTTCCAGCTTTGTTCCATTCCCCCCAGTCCTATCGCCACCTGACAGCCTAAAAAGTCCCTCCCCAGCTTTTTTGTAGGCCCCCTTCAGATACTGAAAGGTCCCCTGGGAGCCTTCTCTTCTCCAGCCTAAACAGCCCCGAGTCCCTCAGTCTCTGCTCACAGCAGAGCAGCTCCAGCCCTCTGCTCATCCTTGTGGCCCTTCTCTGGACACCTTCCAGCACCTCCATATCCCTCTCATCCCAGGGACTCCAGAACTGGCTGCAGTGCTCCAGATGTGGTCCCAGCAGTGTAGAGCAGAGGGGCAGGGTCACTTCCCTGGCCCTGCTGCTCACACTGCTCCTGCTGCAGCCCAGGCTCTGGTTGCTCTCTGGGTGCCAGAGCACACTGACAGCTCCTATTGAGCTTCTCCTCCACCAGCACCCCCAAGTTCCCCAAGCCAGTCCCTGCCCAGCCTGTATTGGTGGTTGGTATTGCCTCAGCCCAGTTGCAGGACCTTGCACTTGGCATTGTTGAACTTCGTGAGGTTGGCTTGGGCCCACCTCCACAGCAGGTGCAGGTCCCTCTGGCTGGCATCCCTGCCCTCCAGCTGTCTGCCACATCACACAGCTTGTTGATCATAAGTATGTCCCAGTAGGTCAGAAATACACCCAAAAGGTGACATTTAAGTACTTTGCTGAGGCTTATCCCTGGGATATGTACGTTGGAAAAGGAAAATGTCTTGGAGGAACAATGTGAGGATGTCCCCTCCCTGGAGGTGTTCAAGGCCAGGTTGGATGAAGCCCAGTGGAAGGTGTCCCTGCCTGTGGAAAGGAGAGGTTGGAATTAGATGATCTTGAAGGTCCCTTCCAACCTAAGCCGTTCTGTGTTCTCATGATGTGAAGAAAAGAGGCAGACCTTTGCTGCTTTGGTGCTTTTGATCAGTTAAGTCGTTTGTTACTTGTGTGGCATCACTGGTATGGGGAGTGCAGGACCCTGGGTATGAGGCACAGACCTCAGAGCCTCCTCTGGGCCTTTCCTTTCCCTTTGATTTTTTTTTTTTTTTTTAAAGCCTCTCTGCAGTAAATTTACCTCTGGAGATCATTTCACTCATGCTCCCTTGGTCAAGTTTCAGCTGCTGGTGCCCAAACAACTAACTGGTTGCCCAAACCAAGTCACGCCAAGAGGCCTCCAAAGCCCTCAACCTTCCTGATTGTGTGCAAAGTCCATTAAAGACCTCAGTTTGGTTCTGAATGTGAAAGTTACCATACTTAAACTCTGACTTGCTTTAATTTCCACGCCGATGTATGACTTCAAGCCAGCAGTGTACCTCTTTTCCTTGAGGACTCTGTTTCTGTAGCCTGTACTATTAACAATTAATGCTCAGATTTCTAGGATGGATTTACTCTAATTTTAATAAAAGGCCTCAAAGGAAGGGTCAGTGAACTGTAAGAAATAAATATTTCATAAGCAGTCTTTGGTTCTTGTTGCAATATTTATGGATGATAAAGCTGTCTTGAGCAGGCAGGGTTCAGCAGAGAGGCCATGTGTGACAACATGACAAGGTTTCATAACAGACAATGTGTATAATTAAAGCAAAGAGGTGGAATGGAGGTAGAAGGAGCATCCATTTCATTACATGAGTCTTCAAGGAGTAGTAAATCTGGAGTGGCTGCATACTGCAAGAGGCTCTCCTCGAGTTAAGGCTAATACAGGCTTCTCGGAGAACATAATGGGGAGAAAGTGGATAAAAAAGTATTCATAGACTGTCAGGGGCTGGAAGGGACCTTGAAAGATCATCTGCTCCAGCCAGGTGATCTTTATGTTTTCAGATGATCCTTTCCTTTTTTATTTTCAATACTCCTTAGCTTGATGGATGAGCACAAAAGTTGTGAAGTGGTGAAACCATTTAATGTGATTTAAGCTTTACATAAAAGGAAGGATGTGGAGCTGTTCTTTTAAATGCATGTGGCAGGGCTAGAGAGGTTCTCCTCCCCCTCTGCCCTGCTAAGCTCACACCTGTGCCCAGTTTTAGGCTTCCAAATTCAAGAGAGGCAGGGATCTGCTGAAGAGAGTCCAACAGTGAGCTGTGAGGATGATGAATCAGCTTCAACATCTCTATCGAGAGAGCCCTGTGGCTGTTTAGTCTGGAGAAGACTGAGAGGGGAGTAATCAGTGTCTCTCAATATCTAAGGGGTATGTGTCAGGATGAAGGTTCCAAGCTCTGTTATGTGATGCCCAACTACAGGACAAGGAACAATGGGTACAAGCTAGAGCACAGGAGACTCCACCTCAGTGTGAGGAGAAACTTCTTTCAGTGAGGGTGACAGAGCCCTGGAGCAGGCTGCCCAGCGAGATTGTGGAGTCTCCTTCTCTGGAGGCTTTCCCAACCCACCTGGATGCATTCCTGTGTGAACTACCCCGGATGATGCTGCCTTGGCAGGGAGGGTGGACTGAAGGATCTCTGGAGGTCCCTTCTAACCTCTAAAGTTCTGTGATTCTGTGAAATGTGAGGTGAAAACACATTTGTACAAAGCACCACTTGAGTTGGATGGAGCCATTCAGTTTGAGTGGAATCACTTGGTGGGACAGCAGTGTGCCCTTGTGGCCAGTGAGATCCTAGGGTTTATTATGAAGAGTGTGTCCAGCAGGTTGAGAAAGGTTTTCCTCTGAATCTACTCTGCCCTGGAGAGACCTCATCTTGAGTACTGTGTTCAGTTTGGGGCTCCCCAGTTTAAGATGGAGAGGGATTTGCTGGAGAGGGCACTGAGGATGATGAGGGGACTGGAGCACTGCCTGGTGAGGAGAGGCTGGGGGCCCTGGGGCTGTTTAGTCTGGAGAGGAGAAGACTGAGAGGGGATTTAATCAATGCTTATAACTATCTGAGGGTTGAGGGTCAGGAGTGGGGCACAGGCTCTGCTCACTGCTCCGTGGGATAGGACAAGCAGCAGTGGATGGAAGCTGCAGCACAGGAGGTTCCAACTCAACACAAGGGGCAACTTCTTTACTGTAAGGGTCCCAGATCCCTGGCACAGGCTGCCCAGAGAGGTTGTGGAGTCTCCTTCTTTGGAGACTTTCCAGGCCTGTCTGGATGTGTTCCTGTGTGCCCTGATCTAGATTTTGTGGTCCTGCTCTGTCACAGGACTTGGCTTGATGATCTTTTTTGAGTCTCTTCTAACCCCTAACATCCTGTGAGCCTGTGGTGGTCTGAAGGTGACTGATCAAGACTCCTGTGAAGGAGTTGGTAGGTGCAGTGCGTGTGGGCAGAAACTGGTTTTACACCCCCTGGCTTTTAATTTTCAGTTCATGTTAGTAAGATTTGAAAGTCCTTACTGAAAGGTGGACTCTGGCTTTGCTTGTCTCAGCCAGCAGCCAGCCAGAGCTTGCAGCTGCTGGGCGGGAATGCAAACCCTGAGAAAAATGTTAGGTCTACAGAGCAGAGCTCATATTTGAGCTTTGGCTTTCTGGTTGCTAAATGAGAGGTGAAGACATAATGAGAAGTGTTTGTCAGCAGGGAGAAGAGCACATCTTCAGCTGCAAGATCTTGCTGTTCATTACTTAGTGGAATGACACTATCCACAAAGGCTGCTGAAGTCAGTGCATCAAGGAGAGGAAAAAGCTGTGTTCTAAACCACAGCCTGCACCACACTGCTAATGTAGAGTGAAATGAGCAAGCTTCTGCTAAGAGAATATTGAGCATTTGTAAAGGTTTATGATATTAAAGAAAGAAGGAGCCCTAATTGTGTTTGTTAATTCACAACCTCGTGACTATTTTAAGAGAAACTAAATGTGAACAAAGCAATAATCTGCCCTGGAAACTAACACAAATGCTGGGTATCCATTGCCATTATTTCAGCAGATCCTGTCTTGATCACAAAGACAGAGAAGGAAAGAGTCATTTCAGATTAGACAACTATTGCTTCCCTAAACTGCTTCGTGTCAGTTCTGAGGCTTCTTTTGTTCTTTCCTGTCCTCCTCACCTTCACATGGTGAGAATGAGTTTGCTGTTGGGATGTCAGCACCTTGCAGCTGACCTGGCTTTACAGGGTTAGAATGTGGCCACAGTGTAAGGTCCTGCCAGGTTGGATGAGGCCTTGGGCAGCCTAGTCTAGTTGAGAGGTGTCCCTGCCCATGGCAGGGAGGTTGGAGGAGATGATCCCTGAGATACCTTCCAACCTGAGCCAATCTGTGACTTTTCCCTAAGTATTACTCTAACTCACAGTGTTGCTGGCTTCATCTGTTTGTGCTTATTTATTTATTTCATGGCATCATCAAGTTGTAGTGCAGAGTTTATGTATAAGATACTTATGTCACTGTCTTGAAAAAGAGGATTGTTTTCATGTTCAGGTAAATTGAAGTCAGCCTGCATCTCCAAATGTCTGTCTGTTGACCTGAAGAGCAGTCAAATGCTTCCATCCTGGCAGAAATGCTAACGTTATTTTCTTTGGCTTTTGAGGGCCACAAAATGGTAACTCGGGGTAAATTTGAGATCACAATCGCAGGCCCAGCCAGCCACAGAGCTTTGGCCAGTTCTCTGCCCTTTCAGAGCACTGTCCCCTTTCAGTGCACCTGACATTGCCATGTCCCAAAGAAGAGGGAAAAGGGCCACAGCCCAAATGCTGCCCACTTCCAACTAGTGCAGTCAGCATCTCTCAACACCAGGCAAGAGAGAGCTGTTGCAGAACGTTCCTGACACCCCATCTTATGACTTCGAAGTGAATCTGCTGGGTTCTCCCTTTTCATTCTGCCCATCTAAAAGACCTGTGTTCCTCACTCGCCCACAGAGACACTGCTGTAACCCCCACCCCACTGGGCTGCATGCCCAGGATGTTTTTAAAGTGTATTGCTCCTGACTTGTGTGTTCATCTTACTTGTAAGGTGATTGATTTCAGTCACCGGGCCAGAAATGCCCTTCCAAATTGTCACTGTTTGAGGGCACGGCTCAGGGAAAATGCAGGCACAAATCATCCCCAAAATAAAAAGGTCAACCAGTATTGAATTAGTTCATCTACAGAACTCCGTGGAATTAGCAATGTACTCTTAAATTGCTTCTTGATTGAGGACTTTTGCCTCATTAATCCTAAAGAACCAATGAGTGCCGTTTAAAGTCTAACAGAATAATGAGGTGAGACCTCAGAGACCATGCACACACTGCACTGCAGAAGGCAACAGCCACCTTGTGCCGAAACATGCAAAGCACAGCAGAGATGCTGTGAGCAGCCAGAGCCTGTGAATCTCTCTTTTTGCTGTGGTAGAGACTCAGAGGCTCAGCTTAACTTACCTTCAAATAGCCACAGCCCAGTGTTGCCCCAGTGTAACCTAGACACCTCTAAGAGTTAGAATCATAGTCAGGGTTGGAAGGACCACAAGGATTATCCAGTTCCAACCCCCCTGCCATGAGCAGAGACACCTTACACTAGATCAGGCTGTCCACAGCCTCATCCAGCCTGGCCTTAAATGCCTCCAGGGATAAGGCTTCCACCACCTCCCTGGGCAACCCCTGCCAGGCTCTCACCACCCTCATGCTGAAGAACATCCAGACTGACTCTCCCCATTTCCAGCTTTGTTCGATTTCCCCCCAGTCCTATCACTACCTGACAGCCTAAAAAGGCCCTCTCTAGCTTTCTTGTAGCCCCCTTAAGATACTAAAAGGCCACAATAAGGTCACCCGGGAGTATTCTCCTCTCCAGACTGAACAGCCCCAACTCCCTCTCCTCATGGTTGGGTGTGTTAGTGAAGAGATGGCCATGAACAGCACTGGGACCAATCTGATCAGCACAAAATGAGGTATATATGAGCACAGATTTCACCCAAAAGAAAATGAATAAGCTGCATTATCCTTTATCCTCCTGACTCCTTCCTCCTGCTACTGATGCAGCTCGTGGCCCCAGTGGATGGATCTTCAGCTTTCCCATGGTCTTCCATGGGAACATCTCACAGAATCAGCCAGGTTGAAAAAGACCTCTGAGATCGAGTCCAACCTATCAGCTAACCCTTCTAATTATCTAAACCGTGGCACTAAATGTCTCATGCAGCCTCCTCTTAAATGCCTTCAGGGATGGTGACTCCACCACCTCCCTGGGCAGCCCATTCCAATGCCAATCACTCTTGCTGTGAAGAGCTTCCTCCTAGCATCCATCCTGAACCTGCCCTGGCTCGACTTGAGTCTGTTTCTTGGGAGATATTTCAGTCTTCTCTTAGTCTCGTTTTCCTTTAAAGAAGACAAAAGAAAGCCTGTTTGAGTTTTCTCTGACTTCTCAGAAGCCTGCTGGTGTCTCTGTACTGCATCATTTGAGCTGTCTCAATGGACAAAGGAAACCTAAAACTTTTACAGATGCTGGCCAGTGTAGAATTTCTGCCAGCTTGATGTTATTTGATTTCTTCTTGTTTGTGAGTGTATTCCTTGCCTTACCACCCTCCTCCCTTTCAAAGAAGAGATATCTGTCTTGGGTGTCTAGATATAACCTGCTCAGCCAAACATTGCACCCAGCTTTGCACCCAGAGGCAGCAAATTAACTCTGTGATGTGATTACTTCTAATCTTTGTCTTTCCTCACCTGTCTTCCTGATGCTGCTTGTGCGTCCGACCTGGAGCTCTGTGTGTGTGTAAATTAGGCTGTAAACTCTCCAGCTCTGGGAGCAGGGCTTGTTCTTAAACTGCTCTATAAAATACCTCAGAAAAAAATTCTGCTGCTGTTATGAATAATATTGAGGATAATGAGGCAATTTTCCCTGTTAGTGATGAAAAAAAAAAATCCTTCAAGCGCTGGGAAGGTTGGAATGAGTGATTAGCTTCCTCTTGCAGCTGATGCAGTCAGCAGCAACACTGACTTGCCAAGCAGTCCAGGAAGGGCACTGCTTTACTCCAGTTGTTTCCCATCTCTCCCATTCCTGTGGCATCCATACAGCTCTGTGTCTTGCCTTCATATGCCTGCCCAGGTAACAGCCCCTCCTTTTCTTTGTTAATGTCAAAAGACATTCTCAGCCCTGCAGGGGACAGACAGCATTACCGTCTGGTCTCATGTTGAGTTATTAATTTAACCAAGAATTTCAATTTCAGTTAGCCTGAGGTTAGTCTTCTGCACTGGCAGCCCCCTCCTCATTCCAGTAGTGTCCCTAGTAATAACCTTTGCCTGCCTCATTACCTTTTTGCATGCATAATAGCACCATGTAGCGGGGCATTAAAATAATGAGGGATAAAAATGGTGCATGGGTGTCCAGGATATTTTATAATGGGTTCCCCACCTGGTCAGAAAAAGGACATGTTCAGCATGTGCCTTATTCTTCAAGGAATATTGGGGGGGAGAAAAAAGTTACTTTTTAGTGACCAATATCCTTTTATTTTCTGTGTCTGTCATCTCTGTAAACAGCGTTAGAAGAAACATAGAATGGCTCAGGTTGGAAGGGGCCCAGAAGTGGACGCAGTAATCAGGGTGTGGTCTAACCAGTGCTGAGTACAGGGGCAGCTCCAGTCTCGCACTGCTCTGCCTCAGCTTCCAACCTTTCCCCCTTGTCCCGTCTATTTTGGAATCCGCAGAGGGAGCTTGATGGCATAGAGAGTCAGGTCTCTGACACTCCTAACGACACTGACTTCTGCTGTTGTGCTTGTGGAGGTTCTCCCAGCCCTGCTGCTTGCCCTGGGTTGCTGGAGAAGTGTCGAACAGTCAAGTGGGTCATTTCTGCTCAATTACTGCAAGTTATTGTCCCACTGAATCCAGATTTTCTGAACGTTAATGGAAAAAACCCTCCCTCTCCCCCCAGCTCTTGCCATTCCATTTTATGGCCTTATTAAATCTTACACTTCTTTATCATACAGTGACAATTACTGGAGTGTAGGACAGAGCTCTTCTCTGCATCAACCCTGGCATGTGCACTTTCTCTTGTCACCAGTACAGGCTGAATGATTTAGACCGAATGAGCAGTCCTGAGAGGTATTTTCACACTCTTGACAGGGTTATATAACAAGAGAAAGGCCATTAACAAACACAGAGGAATAAGCAGAAGGAGAAGGCAGGTGAAGAATGGGTGAGTAAATCCTTAGATCTGTCACTTCATAATAAAATAGCCTTCGTGGCAAGATTTAATGAGCTGCTTGTCCCACTAAAGAGGGAGGGAAACACTGTCATCCTGCACATCCCAGAGATTTTTTGGCATGGGTTGTGGCTGCTAACCAAGGCAAGGCTGAAGGGTGGTGTGAGTGCATCTCCACTTGGTGTAGGTGCTCCCCTTGTTAGTGAGAAGTTTCTGCCTCCCAGATCGACCTGGTACTGAGATGTCTGTGTCTGCAGGCAGAGCAGAACTTAGGCTCTCTCTGTGGGGAGAGTAAAGGACTCCAGTAAATGGCAGTGTTTTATTTTTATTCACTCCCAGAAAGGCAGTGGCTCTGTTGTTTTTTTTCCTCCTCCCATCATGAGCAATTCTTAGTTCCTGCACTGATTTCAGCAGTTACTCTTCAGCTCCCCTTCTCATTAATTCTGCAGAAGAATGATCCTTGTAGCAGGCATGATTAAGGACTGAGGGCCCTCCTCCACAGCAAAGTGTACTTTGCTGTTAGATGGTGCAAAACAAAACACTTTTGGTGCCTCTGATACAAGGAACTACACTTTCTAAGGGGCCTGCTTTAAGGCTTGTCTTGAACTCTGACTTCCTCAGAAAGAAGTTAAGAGCTGATGATTTATTCCTTTATAAAAACATCAAGCCAAGAATGTGTTTTCCTCTTGTAACAACTCCCTGCCACACTACAGAGGCAGTTGTCATCTGCTCCTGTCGTAAATGCAATCACAAGACACTGTATTTAGCCCTGTTGGGCTTTTTGGCCACCTTAGCCCTCTGAGAACAGTAGCACTTGGTTTTTACAGTGTAGTAAATAACAGCTGAGTAATTATACTACAGATGCAGCCCATGAGTTACTAACCACTGGATGAGAAAGACTGTCTGTGAACTGAAGAGTTCAAATGCTAAGAGAAGGGTAACAAAGCTGGTGAAGGGTCTGGAGAGGAGCAGCTGAGGGAGCTGGGAGTGTTGACGTGGAGAAGAGGCAGCTGAGGGTAGACCTTGCTGCCCTGGAAGGAAGTTGCAGTGGTGTGGGGATTGGTCTCTTCTCCCTAGAATTGGGTGATAGGCCAAGATGAAACGGCCTGAAATGGTGCCAGAGGAGGGTTAGGCTGAGTTGTTTAGCCTAGAGAAGAGGAGGCTCAGGGATGACTTCATTGTTCTTTACAACTACCTGAAGGGAGTTGTAGCCAGGTGGGGGTCAGTCTTATCTCCCAGGCAACCAGCAACAGAACGAAGAGACAGCCTCAAGTTGTGCCAGGGGAGGCATAGGCTGGATGTCAGGAGGAAGTTCTTTGCAGAGAGAGTGATTGGCATTGGAATGGGCTGCCCAGGGAGGTGGTGGAGTTGCCATCCCTGGAGGTGTTCAAGACAAGACTGGATGAGGCGCTTGGTGCCATGGTCTAGTTGGTTGGGTAGGGCTGAGTGATAGGTTGGGCTGGATGATCTTGGAGGTCTTTTCCAACCCAAAAATTCTGTGATTCTATGACTTGGCCATTTGGCGAGTAGGGGAGTTAGAAGTCTTCCTGTGTTCAATCTAAAGAAAGAAACCTGAGGACTTCAAAACCACGTAAGTGGTGTCACACAAAAAATATACCAGAGAATGATACCAAAGTTACTTCAGAGTGGGTGGTTTGAGACCCTTCAGTGTGAAGCTTCTTGTAACAATTCCTAGGCCACAGATCTTTTCTTGAGAGGTGAAGCCTGGTGGCAGGATGTCACCCCCCTACCAGCGACATTATGGGAGTTGTAATTAAAATAGGTAAAGGTCTAAAACTGTTTTATTTCACAGAATCAGAGAACCCAAGAGGTTAGAAGGGACCTCCAGAGATCATCCAGTCCAGCTCGCCTGCCACAGCAGCATCACTCAGTGGACTTCACACAGGAATGCATCCAGGTGGGTTTGGAAAGCCTCCAGAGAAGGAGACTCCACAGCCTCTCTGGGAAGCCTACTCCTGGTCTCTGCCATCCTCACTGCAAAGAAGTTTCTCTTCCTGTTGAGGTGAAACCTTCTCTGTTCCAGTTTGGAGCTGTTGCCCCTTGACTTATTGCCGCAGACCACTGAAAAGAGCTTGGTCCCAGCCACTGCCCCCCACCCCTCAGCTATTTGTACACATTGCTCAGATCTCCTCTCAGCCTTCTCTTCCCCAGACCAGTCAGCCCCAGCGCTCTCAGTCTCTCCCCACAGGGGAGATGCTCAAGTCCTCCAGTCATCCCGCTGGCTCTCTGTTGGACTCTCTACAGCAGATCTCTGTCTCTCCTGAACTGGACGCAGTGGTCCAGGTGTGGTCTCAGTAGGGCAGAGCAGAGGGGGAGAAGAACCTCCCTAGCCCTGCTAGCCACACTTTTCCTAATGCACCCTAGGATGCCATTGGCTCTCTTGACCACAAGGGCACATTATTGGCCCATGCAGAATTTGCTGCCCACCTTCCTGGTGAAGGTAGAGCCATAGCATTGCAGCTGCTTGAGGTGTGGGAAATGCTGGGATGTCAAACCGATGGCTTACTGCAATGTCCGATGTGGCTAATCTCAGCCCAGAGCAGCAAGGCATCGGGTGTTTGGCTTTGCTGAATTTATGTACTAACAAAGCTTTCTGCAAGACTTTAGGTATTGACTACCACTTAGGGTTTGCATCTGCTTGTGCCTGCTTCTGTTTAGTAAATAAAGCTGACAGGGGGAGAAAAGAGCAGACAAAATGAAATAAGAGAAAATAGCCTTGAAGCTGTGGTAAATATTGGGGCACTGACTGTACAGAATCAAAGGAATGCCTCACGAGTAGGAGAGGGAAAAGAAATGCAAAACAGCACAAAGCTCCTCAGCAGAGGACAGATTGGGATTTATTCACTTCAGCTTAAATTAGTCTGGGGTGTTTGTAACCAGAAGTAGTTCTCTCCAGTGTTGCCTCCTGTCACAACAGAAGGGTTCAAGGATTTGAGTAAGCAACCAAATGGCCTTGAAACAAAACAAAAAGATAAACACATGCAGGGGGGAAATCCATTTATTTCCTCTGCCTACCAACCAAATCTCTCCTTCCTGCCACGGATTCTGCAGCAGCTCCCTGGAACATACTGTACCAGAACATTCTGATGTACATAGCAGAGCCCTGGGCTGAACAAGCCTGTGACCTGTACGAGCAAGCAGCCACGACTGTAGCTGTGAAGGCAGCTCATGGCTTCAGTATTCCTCACAGATTCTGTAATTAGTCTTTCTGGATTCTGTGAAGACAAAAAGAGAAAGGGATATTAGAGAGCAGTTATCCATTGTGTGTTGGGCTGAAGCATGCTGGACCTCTTTAGGCGAGCTCCTGCCTGTGAAATGGCCACAAGCTTGTTTTCCTGGGCATTTGCTTCACAAAAGCCTTTCTTCTGCAGAAGGGTGGTTAAAGTCACAGGGAACGATGTAATTTTGCACTTGCATTGAACTTCCTAAGGCTACAGTAATTCAGTGGCTGGGGAGGGGAAACAGCTGTTTGCTTTTGTAGATTTCAAGGTCCCCTCCAAGTGGTATCACGTATTACTGGGGTATTTTAGACTCCAAGCAGAAGAAAAAGTCTTTTCAGGTGATACTGTTAAATGCAATCTTCAAGAATTGTTGGGAAATGGAATCCAATTTACATAATAATTTCCGACCTGATTACCAATAGATTAGTTTTGGTCCTTCCTTTGTTCTGAAAACCTTACCTTGGTATTTTGCATTTTCAGCATGGTTCCTCTCCCTATAGCATCTTCCACGCTTCCTTCGGCAGCAGGAATGTGAGCATTAGGCTGGTAGGACATCTTTGATTCTCTGCAGAAGGAAGCAGCTTTTGCTTGCTTCATTTTTCTTCCTAATGAGTGCCTGCAGGGAAAGGAGGACAGTGAGGTTCAGCAGCAGCTCTTAATGGAGAGTGACAGCTGCTTGGTGGAGGTGGAGCAGCAGCTCCTATGAGAACAGGTTTTGCATAGAATCCCAGAAGGGTTTGGGTTGGAAGAGACCTTTCTGTGATAGCCCTGCGGGACCTTCCAGGGAGGGCTTACAAAGACAGCAGCATCTCACCTGAGTATTTCACAGAATGGGTTGGGTTAGAAGGGACCTTCAAGATCATCCAGTGCCATGGGCAAGGACACCTCCCACCAGCCCAGGTTGCTCAGGGCCTTATCCAACCTAGGCTTGAATGCCTCCTGGGAGGGGACAGCCACATCCTCCCTGGGCAACTTGCTCCAGTGTCTCATCACTCTCACCATCAAGAATTTCTTCCTCATCTCCAGTCTCAACCTCCCTCTTCCAGCTCAAAGCCATTGCCTCTCATCCTAGGCCAATCTAAGAGTATTGGTGATGTTCTTTCGGTGGATGTTCTCTCTAAATCTGTTTCAGAACATGCACCATTTCTGTGCACAGTGGCTTTATAAATTCCTCTCTTTTTCTTGGTCTTGCCTATCTGAACTTGGGAACTACTTGGCCTTGACCAAATGCACTTCAGAGAGATGTGCTTTGAGAACATTCATCTAGCTTAGAAGGAGTTTGATATTTGATTTCAGAGACCAAATTGATTTTACTGATCAGAATAGATGCGGCCTTCAGTGTGTTAAATAACATTGATGAGTTGTTTGCATTACAGTTTAGACCTCCATCTTCTTTCAGTGTTGGGGTTTATCTCCTTCCAGCAGTGTGACCCAGCTCTCACTATCTTCAAACACAGATCAACACTTTATGAGACTGTCAGCTGACAAGCTCAAGTATATCTGAGTTTCAAACAGGTATCTGTGACCAGCACATGTTCTAATAAGCCTTAATGCTTCAAAAATCCGTAAGTTTGTACAAGAGGAGGGGAATGAGAGTAATTAGAATTTTAATTGCATCAGTAAAGATTAGTTCCTGACTGGCAGTGGGGAGTATACAGGCTCTGCTGGTGGGTCAGGTCAAAAGAAAGTGAAGGAGTGGAGCAGCTCTGCTGTGAGGACAGGCTGAGGATGCTGGGAGCATCCAGCCTCGAGAAGAGAAGATTCCAGGGGGACCTTAGAGTTGTGTTCCAGTACCTGAAGGGGTCCTGCAGAAAGGCTGCAGAGGGACTTTTCCTGGAGGTGTATAGAGACAGGGACTGGTTTGAAGCTGAGGCACAGCAGGATTAGACTGGAGCTGAGGAAGAAGTTCTTCAGTGTAAGAGTGCTGAGACTCTGGCATAGGCTGTCCAGAGAGCTTGTGGCTGCCTTCTCCCTGGGGGTGTTGAAGGGCAGGTTGAATGAGGCCTCGGGCAGCCAAGTCTAGTTGAGAGGTGTCCCTGCCCACGGCAGGCAGGTTGCAGTAGATGCTATGAATCGGTCTCCACCTGGTGACAGCAGTATCAGGCTCTTTGCACATCTCGGAGGTCACTGAGAGCTGTGGGAGGCGAGGGAGGAGACCAGCGCCAGGCAGCTGCACAGTGCCCTGTGTTGGTTGGTTCTGCTAAGTCAGAAGTGTAACTTCTGTAAAGGCTAAGAGCGTTGCTAGGCTCAGTGCTCCTTTGTGCTTTGTACTTGTAGCCTGTGCAGACAAGATGGGTAAAACGAAGAGGGTGAGCAGAGGTTAAAACAAAAGCGGGGGTGGGAGTGTGTTTTTCAGGGCTAAGGGCAGCTGGCTGATTTTAGTCACTCCTAACTTTCTTCAGTGGTCATGCTTTGTGACAAGCTACAGCACTGGGCTGTATCCTTGGAAGCACTGTGGAGTGAACATGGTGAAAGTTGCACTCTGGTTGTTAGGGTTTTGATATTTGTGTGTGGCTGAAGTGTGCTACTGCTGCCAGTTTGGCTGGAAGCTGTACAGATGATTGCGTAGTACTAGAAGAGGATGGCAGGAGCTGGAGCTTTTCCCAGCATGATTATTCTCCAATACTCAGACTGTGAAGGAAAGCAATTTAATTTGTCCAGCAAGAACAAAGGAGCCAATCTGAATCACAGCAATTCTGTAGCCATTTCATTTTATTAATGAAAAATTCCCTTTTATTTTTGGGTACTGCCCCCACTCCTTGTGTGCCCAAGTGGAGCAGGACATCAGCTGTGGCCTGGGGGCTGTGCCTGTGTGAGGAAGGTGCCATGGGCACTACCAGAATGCCAGCTCAAAATGCCACCTTGCTTCTGCCTTCAGTGGAGACCATTATTCTCTTTGGATCTGCTGTACAAATCCTAGGTGGCTGTTCCTGAAATGACAACACAGTGAACTTCTTAATACTAGCAGAGATTATTTCTCTGCAAACATAATTAATCCTGACTAATTTCACAGTGAATGTCAAAGGCAGTTGCTGCAGTAGGTCCTCTTTGTTATAAAAGCTGCTCATTAGGTGTTATGCTGTTGGATAGCTCAGATGGTAACAACTTAAATGCACATAATAAAGTGTATGAAGGAGATCTTGATTTGTAACAGCTCGTCCTATCACACACCCCCTTCTGCTCTCTGTGTGTTAATAATGCATTTTATAATCTCTCACTTAAGGTGAGTGTGATAGCCAGAGTTAAGTGTGACAGACTTGATGCTTAATTGTGTTAATGTGACACCTTGGCAACTGTAGTGAAGATCAAATCCAACCAGATATGAGCTCTGCATGATGCCTAGGGCAAAGATGAAGGGTTTACTTCACCTTTTAGTCTTCTTCATGTGAGGCTAACCTGGCTGGGATGGCTGTGGTGAGGGGTCTTAGGGCAGTGTATCACTAGTGCTGAGACAGTGAAGTAGCTAAATTATTAAATAACTTACAAGCCCACATTACTGCACTGTCTTAAATCCAAGGGCTCATCATTCCCAGTGTCATCACCCCCACACTGGTGCTGGGCAGAGATTGTCACAGACTGCTTGTTTTCACTTGCCCACTTTAGCTGAGAGGGGACTGAGAGGTGACCTCATCAACGGTTATAAAGATGTAAAGGTGAGTGCCAGGAGGCTGGAGCCAGGCTCTGCTGGGTGATGCCCAGTGAGAGCACAAGGGGCAATGGTGAAGCTGAGGCATGGGAAGTTTCATTTAAACATGAGGAGGAATTTTTTTTCCCCCCTGTGAGGGTAATAGAATCCTGGAACAGGCTCCCCAGGGTGTGGGGGTTGTGGAGTCTCCCTCACTGGAAATAATCAAAGCCTGCCTGGATGTGTTCCTGTGTGTTCTGCTCTAGGTGATCCTGCTCTGGCAGGGGCATTGGACTGGATGAGCTTTGGAGGTCACTTCCAGACCCTGACATTCTGTGATTCTTCCTCAGATTGCAGTGGCTTGGTGATAGCTCTTTAGTAATCAGAGATGCTCTGATTGCAGGACCAAGTGCTCTGTTTGCTGGTTTCTCCTCTTAAAGTGAAGGTCTGTATGGGAAGGATTAATCAAGCCAATGACTGCTTATCTGGTGCATCTCTGTAAAGGGCATTGCTAATGACGACTACATTTGCACGTAAATTGGACAGAATCTCTCACTCTGATTCCAGAGTCAAGGTGCAGCCCTGTGCTGAACGCAGCAGTGGCGCCCTCTGTGTTTCAGAGGGAAGTGCCAGGATGTGTATACACAGGGAGAGGGTTTGCAGCTTCCATCTAGCAAAAAAGCTGAATAATAGATGTTGCTTTGGCAGTGCCAAGGACAGAGTGGGATTTATCAAGACCAATTATCTGTGTAGGGACCAGAAGGTTGCAGCAGGTGATGAGTGGTCAGGGACTGGAATGAGCTGCCCAGGGAGGTGCTGGAGTCATCCACCCTGGAGGTGTTGAAGGGTCATGTGGATGTGGTGCTTAGAGAGATGGTTTAAGGTGAATCTTGCAAAGTAGGGTTCTAGGTTGGATTTGGTGGTCCTAGGGGGGCTTTGCCAAGCTCTGTGGTGCTATGATCTCCGAGGTCTCTTCTAGCCTGAGCCATTCTGTGAATCAGTCTCAATATGGTAGCAGCAATATACCCCCACCCCGGGTACTGTATCCAGTTCTGGAGCCCCCATTACAAGGAGGGCCTCTGGGTTGATCAGTGGGCTGGAGCACCTCTCCTGTGGGGACAGACTGAGGGAGTTGGAGCTATTCAGTCTGGAGAGGAAGATGCTCTGAGGTGACCTTCTTGTGGCCTTTCAGTATCTGAAGAAGGCCTTCAAAAAAGCTGGGGAAGGACTTTTCAGGATAACAGGGAGTGACAGGACTGGGGGGGAATGGAGCAAAGCTGGAGATGGGTAAGTTCAGGCTGGATGTGAGGAAGAAGTTACTCACCGTGAGAGTGGTGAGACCCTGGAATAGGTTGCCCAGGGAGGTGGTTGAGGCGCTGTCCCTGGAGGTGTTTAAGACCAGTTTAGATGGGGCTCTGGCCAGCCTGATAATCCTTGTGGTCCCTTCCAACCCTGACTGATTCTATGATTCTAATGTCAGGTTCTTTACTAATCTCAGAGGTCATTGAGAGCTGTGATGACAGTTGTCTTCCCTTGCCCCCTTCCTTGTCAGATTGCAACGGCTTGGTGATAGCTCCTCAACAGCATGCAGCTACCTGGCACTCTCTGGGATGTAGTACAGCCTAGAATGAAAGCAGGGTGAGATACTTGAGGGGATTTGGTGCTGTCAGCAAAGGGTAAACTTCAGTCCTGCTCATCCTCCTACAGCTGTTACAGGTGCTCTGGAAAAAGCTCCCCAAGAACACAGCTTTCCAGTACAAACTCCTTTGCAGGGCTCACTGTAAAAGCAGTGAAGCATCCAAAACCCTCCCAAGCAAAACATCTCATTTGATGACAGCAATTAAACTGCCACTCAGAGCGCAATCCAAGATGTCAGTAAAAGACTCTTTATTCATAAATAACATATGCAGTAATTTACCTCTGTACATTTTTCTCTCCAAAAGGCTAGAGCCATACAACTTCTGCAAACTCTACATAAAACATCCAAACTGTCCCTTATTCCGCTTGGTTGGTTTCCCAGTACAATATAACACAGCTGTTTGGCATTACCAAATATATATATGTATAGATATTTATATATGTACATGTGCTGAAAAAAAAAGAAGCCAGTGCAGCCTTTTCCAAGGAGTCTCTTTCCCAAGTATTTTACTGTACAACATTCAGAATTTACATTGATAGAACAAGGCACAGAAAGTGTGGTATGAAGCCAAGGCCATGCTTTTGTTTGTATTTATTTCATGTTCTTCTGTCTCTTCCCTACTCCTTCACCTTCATACTAAAGAAAGCATTCCAACCTCTGCTCTTTTTTTCAGTCCTAAACACACTGAAACCGTGGGGAGAAGGGGGTGGAGGGAGGGAAGAATGAGCAAGTCAGATGAGCAAGAACCAACATTTCCAGAAAATTCATTTCAAAAATAAAGGAGCAGAAGAGAAAATAGGTCTCTAGAATACTTGTGGGGTTTTAGCTTTGTTTATTCTGTATGGGGTTTTTTGTCTTTGTTTATTCTGTATTTGATTAGGTTGAGGTCACCCCTCCCTCTGTTTTGCTGGTCAAGAGTTTGGGTGGCTGAGAACGCAATTGAAATTGTTCAGTTAGCTCTAGTCAGCTGTAAGGCTGGTCCAGGTCTCACCAGGCTGACCAGCAGCACACCTGACTTCATCCAAACTGACAAAAGATGTATGCTTACCAAATCCAGATCAGGAGAATCACAGTGGGCATCAACTCACCTGAGGTGGGAGGAGGCAGCTGCATCTCCCAGCTCACAAACATGATGACATCTTGCTCTTCCCAAGTACACACCAGAAGTATGCATAGGCCACATCCCCAGTGAGGCTGGAATATGTGTGTGTGCTGCTTACTGGTGCATGGGGAACGTTGTGAGGTTCAGCAATGGGAGCTGGGGTTCAGACTGAAGTCTTACAGCTTCGTGTAAAAATCTTCCTCCCTCCAACTTCAGTGCAACAAATGGGGGAAGAGCAAGGAATTGCTTGAAGAGTTCACCATGAGGTTCATCTTCCAAAGCTCAGTATGGACATACCAGGTTTTACACCTGTTTTCAACTGCAAACCCCAAGCTGCAGTCAGTTCCAAGTGAGAGGTTAGTAGAAAACCTTCTTGCTTTTAGATCTGTGTCTTCCCCCAGCCCTCCAGGCTTGGTGCAGAACCCCCTTAACCAACTTCCTCTTGTGCTACACATTTCCCTTTTGGGATTAGACAATAAGATTTATATACAGAGACCAGAGAGATAACACAAGGCTTTGACATCT
Source organism: Pogoniulus pusillus (assembly GCF_015220805.1). NCBI lineage: Eukaryota > Metazoa > Chordata > Aves > Piciformes > Lybiidae > Pogoniulus > Pogoniulus pusillus. The sequence continues at coordinate 6,089,682 of NC_087305.1, read as the reverse complement.
TCTCAAATCTGCAGAAGTACATTCTATTCTCAACCACGGTTATCACACCAGGGGCAGACAAACTAAGCAGCTGCTGACAAAACCACGGTTCTACAGGAGGTGAGTGTCTAATCTTGGCAGGTTACAGTACACAACATTACAGTTCGGGGAAGGGGGCATCTAAGCTCCCTGTCCCGCAGCTAAGTTATCACAAGTGACTTCAGCTCTAGTTACCCTGTGACAGCAAGGCAAGGAGGCTACCCATTGAATCCTGGCTCACCTGGATTCCCTTGTGAAGCACAAACCAGTTATTCAAGACAACTGAACAGCTTAGGTTAAAAGCAGCTTCTGCAATAGCTTGAAAAATTACAACAGACCCCTACCCACCCGAGCCCCAGACGAGAAACACTAGCAGAGCCTGCACTAGTCACCTCTAATACAAAAGAAATCTATAGTGGCAAATTCCTAGACATCTAGTTTCTGTTTGGACAGAACAGTGAACACGGAATACTGACAGATATCTCTTCACTTGTGGTAATAAGCAGAACATCTGTTCACTTTTCTGCGCTGCAGACACTGTCACCAGCCAGTGATTGACTCTCTAAGTGAGTCTGTAATCTTAGAGCCATTTGATGTACCACTGTACACGTGAGAAAGGAGATTTTGGCCCCCATTTATGCTGGTGTTGGTAATAAGAGAGCTAGACTGGGAGATATTAGAAAAATCAGTAGAAGCTTCAAATGGTTTGGGTTGGAAGGGACCTTAAAGATCAGCCAGTTCCAACCCCCCTGCCAATGGGCAGGGACACCTCCCACTAGCCCAGGTTAAAATCATTCATCATCTTTCTCCGGTATACTGAGTTCTATTTGTGGCTACAGGTGTGGTGTGGCAGTGGTTTAGGTTCCTGTTTGCTCAGGAGTCCTTCCTATTTTAAGCCATTTTCCCTAGGCAATCATTATGCATCCCAGAAAGGATATTGGTGCCATGTTCTGTGGAAACCTTGCCAGCCTCTTCTGAAGCAGGAATAGTGTCTGGGGAGTAATTCTACCAAAGCATGAACCAGAAATGAGCAGCCCCTCAGAAATGTTCCTCAGCAGGTTTAAAGTAGAAAAGGTTTTCAGTGAGTCACATTAAACCACTTCTGCTGCTGTGTAAAACATGGGAGAAGTCATTGAGTACAATTCAAACGAGTCAAGGAAAGGCTGGAAAGGCAAATCTTCAGATTCCTAGAATGGGTTGGGGTTGGAAGGGACCTTGAAGATTATCTAGTTCCAACTGCTGCAGGTAGGGATACCTCCCACTAGACCAGGTTAAAATCATCATTCAGTGTATTGAGTTTTATTTGTGGCTGCAGGTGCTGTCTGGACGCCTTCCACTAGACCAGGTTGCTCCAGGCCCTATCCAACCCAGCCTTGAACCCTTCGAGACTTAGAAGCAGCCTCCTGTTTTCCACTCAGTTAATTTATGTCTAGATTAGGGAGGCAGAAAGATTCTTCACCTTTTCCTTCTGAATAGTTTTGTATCTCAGGTCCCTCCCCCTGGGATGGTCTCTGACCCTAGCATTTTGTTAAGGGAGACCCAAGATCCCTCAAACTACCACACCCAGCCAAGGGACTATGCAGCCCTTTGCTTAAATCGTGTTTTACAGGCAGAAAAAGACTGGGGAAAAAATAACTGAGCCCTGATCATGGAAAAAAATCTGCAACAGTTCCTCACTGACAGCTCCACTGACTACTGAAGTAGAGAATATGATCTGGGATTGGCCACTGAAAGTTTTACACCTCTCATGCAGCACTACCTTCCAACTGGCAAATTAAGAACAGCCCTTTGGTTTGATGTTAATTCCTGGTCCTAGGACAGGATCCATCCTCCAGTGATTCACACTGGATAAGCTTCTCTTAGCCTACTGAACACAAGCTGGGCACTGTAGGGGAGGAGAACTGCTGCTGCCAGGGAGAAAAATTAACAACCAGAATGGTCACCTGTATTTTAGGAGAATGGTGTGGATAACTTTCCACCTGTTACCAAAAAGGCCAGGAAATTTTTTGTGGGAGAACATCCGGGTTTTATGGGACTTGCTCTGGTAACTGAAGTCAAATTTAAATCTTCAGAGCAGGCTTCCTTTTCCTGGTGGCATAAAGGATTTGGATGTAAACTGGGGAAACTTCAAAAGCAGGGGTTGTAAAAAAAGAAAACTAAAACTCTGTAGTTTAGCTTTAGAGTGCTGCAGCCTGGTGGGGCTGGGAGCCTGGACCATTTGAGTGACATAATTGTAAGTCATTTTAAAAATGCAGCTATTGGTCTGAAATGACTCAGAACAAAGAAATATCTGAGGGGGAAAAACATGCTTAGGAAGATGAAAGTAAACTGGAGTAGATTCTGTGGTGATGCAAAATCAAAATAGCTATTTCACCGTGTCAGAGTCAGGGCAGCTGGCTGGAATCTTCGCAGAATGGCTTAGGCTGGGAGAGACCTCAGAGATCATCTGCTCCAACCTGCCCACTGTGGGCAGGGACACCCCTCAGCTAGACTCGGCTGCTTAAGGTCTCATCCAACCTGGTGTTGAACATCCCCAGGGAGGAGGCAGCCACAACCTTTCTGGGCAGCCTATTCCAGTCTCACCACATCTTATTCCTAAGATCCAGTCTAACCCTGCTCTCCCTCAGCTTGGCCTGTCTCTAGACACCCTCAATGAAAAAGTCTCTCTGCAGCCTTTGTGGAGGAGCCCATCAGGTACTGGCAAGCAGCTCTAAGGTCCCTTTGGAATCTTTGCTCCAGGCTGCACACCCCCAGCTTCATCAGCCTGTCCTCAGAGCAGAGCTGCTCCAGCCCTTGGACCATCTTTGTGGCCTCCTCTGGACTTGCTCCAGCAGCTCTCTGTCCTCCTCCTGCTGGACATAGGGAAGAAGAAATGATACAGAATAGTAGCAAGAATGTTCACAGAATAGCCCATACAGGAGTGGGAGTGGAAATGAAATGTGAGAGGATCCTCTAACACTGCATCATGTGGCCAAGGTGGGTTTGTAGCCCTTACCTCGGACTCCACACTGAACAGTTTCTTTTCTGGCACTGTAAGAAGCTTTGTCACTTTTTCCTTTTTCATGGAGAGAGTGGTCAGGGACTGGAATGAGCTGCCCAGGGAGGTGCTGCAGTCACCCACCCTGGATGTGTTGAAGGGTCGTTTGGATCTGGGGCCTTAGGCTATGGTTTAAGCTGAATCTTGTAGAGCAGGGCTCTAGGTTGGACTTGGTGATCCTGAGGGGCTTTGCCAACCTGCATGATGCTGTGATTCTGTGTTTTGAGGGGAAGCTGAGAACAAATTAATGCTGTAGAGTGACTGGAGCTGGTTTCCTAGACAACAGCAGCTCCACTGCTTTTCTGTGCATGCCATTCCTTATTTTTTCTTTTTCTTCTAAATTCATGACATTTTATCCAATGAAGAACAGGTTTCTGAGGAGGAGGACTGGAAGTCACTAGAAATACAATTCAAACACAGATAGAGCCATGTGCTGCTGAAAACAGTGACAGCTTGCTGCCAAAGAAGCTGGTATTTTTGTCTGGGTCTTAAATATGCTTGCAGCCATTATGAGTTCCCAGTGCAAACAGGAACTCTCCTGTCAGGCTGCATGAAATCCTAAAGTGCAGAAAATGTTTGGGGAAGTCTAAGTATTTTTATAAGTCGACGGCTGTTCCAGCCTGCTGAGCTGGGAAAGCAGTGAGTTTTGCAACTTCAGATCAAGCCAGAGGCAGCCAAGTCCTACACTAAGACCTGTTCACCATTCTTTTCAGGGCTGGCTACAGAAATGCTTTCAGATTATTACGTATTTGCACCAAGTACCTACCCTGTGGCTGAGCCTGCTGCTCCTGGCCAAAGTGGAAGGATCTCTTTACTGTACAGGTCATGGAGCTCTGAAGCAGGCTCCCCAGAGAGGTTATGGAGCCTCCTTCTCTGGGCACTTTCCAGACCTGTCTGGATGTGTTCCTGTGTGACCTGAGCTATGGCCCTGTTCTGGCAGGAGGGTTGGACTGGATGATCTCTGGAGGTCCCTTTCAACCCCTAACATTCTGTGATCCTGTGAAGATGGGAATGTCTAGTTCTGGGGTCCTCAATTCAAGAGAGATGTTGAGATGCTGGAAGGTGTCCAGAGAAGGGCAGCAAAGCTGGTGAGGGGGCTGGAGCACAGCCCTGTGAGGAGAGGCTGAGGGAGCTGGGGGTGTGCAGAAGAGGAGGCTCTGGGCAGACCTCATTGCTGTCTGCAGCTCCCTGAAGGGAGGCTGTAGTTGGGTGGGGTTGGTCTCTTCTGCCAGGCACCCAGCAACAGAAGAAGGGGACACAGCCTCAAGCTGTGCCAGGGCAGGTCCACGCTGGATGTGAGGAGGAAGTTCTTCCCAGAGAGAGTGATTGGCATTGGAATGGGCTGCCCGGCGAGGTGGTGGAGTCACCATCCCTAGAGGTGTTCAAGAAAAGACTGGATGGGGCACTTAGTGCTGGATGATAGGTTGGACTGGATGACCTTAGAGGACTCTTCCAACCTGGTTGATTCTGTGAGTAGCCCCCACCCCAAATGCTCATTTTCAATGCTTTGCATTTTAAAGCTCCTAAGGTATCATTTCTGTTCCTACTTTTAGTGATTGTTGTGTTCCTGTCTCTGAAAGTGACAGCCTAGGGCCAGGGCTAATGAGCACCTAGACTAGTTTTGCAGAATATAGTAGTAAAAAGCCTGGTTAAATTTGGCTCTGCACCAGTTTCACTAAGACACTCAGAGGGACAGCTCTCTTTTTGGTTCAGTTGAAGGAATAAATTCATTTTGGATGAAATGGATGAAAGACAAAAAAGAAGAACTCTCTAGTTAGATCCTGGTTGTGGTAGGAAATGCAGGATGCTTGTAGCTAACCCAGGTGTGACACAGCCAGCTTGGCAGTAGCGTGTGGTGGTGGTTGTTTTTATCTGAAACTGAAGCAAAATTAAGCTGCTGATTGACTTTGCCTTTTCTTTTTAGTTGAGCCCCAGGAACATGAAGTAACAGAAAAAAACCCTGAAGTGTGAACTCGCCAAAACAGGGCTGGCAGTTTCCTGTGTGCTATTTGGTTCCTTAAATCCACCCCCAAATAAATATTTTTGGATTAAGTGAATGTTTGCAGACTGAGAACTTTAGCAAACCTCCCTCTCACACACACTAGTTTCCCAGAGAAGGCTTTGTCCTGTCCCTTGTTAGTAGAACAGGCAGCAGAAGCTCTGCAGCAAATGTACCCTTGGTGAGGGATTGAATTTTTTAAAGGGAATTGTTTGGAACAGGCATTACAGCAATTAAAGAGTTGTTGGGAGATCTTCTAATTCCTTCAAACACCTGGACCAGGACTAGTCCAGACTTTCAGTCCTCCTGTAGCAGATAGGCAGTGACAACATGATGACATTTGAAACCCACTCTTTTGGTGTGCTGAGTTGAGAGATGCAGGAGGAAGGGGACTCAAGGCCCCCAGAACAAAAAGTCATCAGCTAGGATCAACCTCCAGAGGCTCTAAATGCTCCCTGTTTGTGTGGGCTGATTTTCACTAGGTAGCACATCAGCACTGATACCCTAAATACGTCCTGATGTCATCACATTCACCTTTTATGGCTCTGTCTCACCTCCTCTTGCCCCAGGACTGGCAGATGTGTAGGTTTGTTTTTGACGTTAAACATGAATTTTTAGCTGGAGAGGACAGGGAGAAGCTCCTGTTTTTCCTTGTGACTGAGGTGATTTTAATTAGGGCTGCTTCTGCTCCTGCAACTCAAAGCTACATGGTGGAAATGAGTGTCTGTTTCCATACTCACTGTGCAGAACCCCTCGTGTCCTCCCTGCCAACCAGAATCTCTAGTGTCAGTCAAAGCTGGCCGTCAGTTCTTGAGTGGAGAAAAGTGACTAGAGTCCATTCTCTTTGCTGTAGCTAAAGTCAGGCTCCTCCAGCTCAGTTTCTGTGATGTCTGAGATTTTGGAGTGTGTCCTTCCTATTTCCTCCAGGGCACAGGCGAGGGAGTCAAGGTCACCATCGTGCTGATGCCGAGCTTCCCACAGGTCCAGGATGACTGCAGATGGACTGCTTTGGGTAGCAAAGTAGGAGAGGTTCCTGAATGGAGGGAGAAAAAGGAAGCAAAAAGGCTGAGGAACAGTAGATAGTGTGACAGTGCCCTCTGTGCTGCCTGGCACTGCAGATGGGTTTGAAAGCCAAACGCCTTCAGCCAGGTCTAGATAAAATGAGGGGAGGGAACCCTCACAAGGACACAGACAGGTGCATCTACTCTCCACAGAATCACAGCACCATGCAGGTTGGCAAAGCCCCTCAGGATCACCAAGTCCAACCTAGAACCCTACTCTACAAGATTCATCTTAAACCATATCCCCAAGCCCCAGAACCAAATGACCCTTCAGCACATCCAGGGTTGGTGGCTCCAGCACCTCCCTGGGCAGTTCATTCCAGTCCCTGACCACTCTCTCCATGAAAAAATCTTTTCCTAATGTCCAATCTAAATCCTCCCAGCCTCAACTTGAGGCCATTCCCCCTTGTTCTGTCTCTAATTACCTGTGAGAAGAGACTAGCAGCAGCCTCTCCACAATGTCCCTTCAGGTAGTTGTAGACAGCAACGAGGTCTCCCCTCAACTGAGTGAGCAAGGGTCACTTGCTCAGTTTAGCAAGAGGAGAATGAACAAGGGACTTGCGTATTTTGAGGTACAGAAATGCTGGCCAGAAGGACCAGTTCTGAAAGCACCATTGATGCTGAGGTGCTTGAACATGTCCAGAGCAGGGCAGCAAGGCTGGAGAGGGGCCTGGAGTACAGCCTTGTGAGGAGAGGCTGAGAGAGCTGGGGGGGTGCAGCCTGCAGAAGAAGAGGCTCGGGGCAGACCTCATTGCTCTCTACAGGTACCTGAAGGGAGGCTGTAGCCAGATGGGGTTGGTCTCTTCTGCCAGGCAGCCAGGGACAGAAGAAGAGGACACAGCCTCAAGCTGTGCCAGGGCAGGTTCAAGCTGGATATTAGGAAAAAGTTCTTCACAGAGTGATTTGCTTTGGAACGGGCTGCTCAGGGGGGTGGTGGAGTCACTGTGCCTGGAGGTGTTTAAGAGGAGGCTGCATGAGGCACTCAGTGCCATGGTTTAGTTAATTAGAGGGGTTAGGTGATAGGTCTTTTCCAACCTGGTTCATTCTGTGATTAGTAGGCTTAGCAAGTATTTGTCCTTCAAAACGTTGCTCTCATGGTGCACCATGATGCAAAGTCCTTCCAGAGTTTTGTACTTTACCAAGGCCCTGTTCTCATGGGTCTTGTGCTCTTCTGTACAAAGTGTCCAGAAGAAAGAACTGGACTTCAGAAGCAGCCAGCAGGTAGGGCAGGGCACAAGCAGTCCCTCTTCCCAGCATCTAGTCCTGCATAAGAGGGTATAGGAACTGGAGCTGATCCTTGAGGTTAAAACGTTCATGACCATGCACAGAGCTTTAGTATCAGCAGACAAAGAAAACCATAGCAGCAAATGAGTGCCATTGCTTGTGTGAGTGTTCACCTTTCCCAGCTGCCTTCCATTACCTGTTAATGCTGGTTTTTTGTGCTAACAGCTGCCAGTCTTTGCCTTTGGCGTTGGGCGTGTCGAAGGTGGCACAGATTCGTTGTCTGATAGAGTAGGGGATTTTGAAGGCTTTGGGACCCATTTGTGCAGGGAAGTTGCTGTCGTCGTGTGCGAAGAAAGCGATGGTCTCTCTCTCATTCTGCACAGAACAGAGAAGCAGAGCAGTTAGTGAGGGCTTTGGGTGCCCAGCTGCCTTGAGGCTGTGGAGGCTCTCTGCAGCACAGTGATGGAAGGCACCAAGAGTCCCTGCCACACCCCTGCTCAGAAATGGGGAACAGGGACAGGATTTCTGCACCGCCTCTTCAGGACCAAGACATCTGTGAGTGCAGACAGTTCTTGTTATGCAGGGATCTGCCTGCAGTGAGCCCATCTACACAGGGCTGTTGGAGTTATCCAGTCTGCTTCTGGAGGAAGAAGGAATCAAACCTGAGTTGTAGCTTGAAGAATTGCTACCAGAAAGTGAAATAGCTAAGCGGTATTTGTCTGCGCTGTGAAGGAACTTCTGCAGCATCACAGGCATTTGCACAGTGTCACTTCTCTTTCACAGGCCTCCTGTTTTTGGGGTGAAGACCCGTGGGGCAGTGACTGGTGGAGGGAATGCCATGGGAGTACTTGGGCGTCTAAATCTTGGGTTGTTTAAGGCTAAAACACAGACAAACCTCACATTTGTGACTTCTTCTAAGTACCTCAGCTCTTCTTACTCAAAATCTCTTTGGAACCCAGGTCCTGTTGCAGACCTGCTGCCAGCCTCCTGTAGCAGTCACACTGCCATGCATCATTCGTTTCAGTGCAGCATAAATATTAAACAATGCTGCCGTGGCCTCTTCACACAACATTTGTGACACATCCCCAAAGCCATCTCTGCAGAGGGGCTGTGGATGTATCACTGGTCTGGCTTTTTACATTAAATATGCAGAACAGTGGCAAAGTCTCATACCCTGCACATGTGAGATAAGCTGCTGCTGCCTGGTTAGTTGAGGAAACTGCAGAGCAATGAGCACATTCCAGGATTCAGTTGTTATTTGTATATCTATTTTATAGTCAAATTCTCCTGACTGTTCAATCACTTTTGGAGATAGGCACAAGAAAGCCCCTCCATACCAATACATCCATTTGAAGACAATATTGTAACATGCTCTGGGGACCAGTGGACAGATAGGGCCCTTCAAAAAAAGAGAGATGGGGTGGGGGGGAAGGAAAAAAAAAAAACAAGGCAGCTGCAACCTTGTGTTGAGATAGAGAGAAAATGACAGAAGTTTTGTATGGAATAACAACAAAGAACCAGAAAACTTCGTGGCTGAATTCTGAGTACAGAAGGATGTTTGTGGTTTTCTCTACTTGCTGCTTTCTCTGCAGAGGACATATAGCAGTGGGCAGATATCTTTCATCCTGAAGTTTTCATCTGCATTAATCAACAAAGGTGGTCAATAATCTTTAAAAAAAACCCAGGAAGCTGCTGAAGTTTCCAGTGCTGTAGGACACATCACAGCTGCCTTGACTGGAGCTGTTTTATTTTTCACACCTAGCAAAGCTGCCACAAGAGCACCCTCTGTGCCCAGAAGTGCTCCAGGAGGAGTTTGCTGCTGGCACCGAACTGGGTGGAGTGGCTGCCAGAGAAAGCTGTGCTGCTGCCATTCAGTGAGGCTTGGGCAGGCTGAGGGCTAGGCAGGAAGAAATTTAATGAAATTCAACAGGGGCGAGTGCAGAGCCTGGCACATGGGAAAGAACAACCTCAGCGAGCAGTACAGCTTGGGGACTGAGCTGTTGGAAGGCAGCAAACGGGAAAAGGACCTGGGGGTCCTAGTGGATGGGAGGGTGAGCATGAGCCAGCAATGTGCTCTGGTGGCCAGGAGGGGCAATACCATGCTGGGGTGGGTTAGAAGGGCTGTGGTTAGTAGGTCAGGAGAGGTTCTCCTGCCCCTCTACTCTGCCTTGGTGAAGCTGCATCTGGAGTACTGTGTCTTGTTCCGGGCTCCCCAGCTCAAGAGGGACATAGAACTGCTTGAAAGAGTCCAGTGCAGAGCCACGAAGGTGATGAAGGGAATGGAACATCTCTGTTAGGAGTAGAGATTGAGGGAGCTGAGGCTGTGCTGCTTGGAGAAGAGGAGAGGGATGTGGACATGCTGGAGCATGTCCATAGAAGGGCATGCTCAGAGGGCTGGAGCGCCATTCCTATGAGGACAGACTGAAAGAGTTGGGGCTGTTCAGGCTGGAGAAGAGGAGGCTCTGAGGTGACCTTGTTGTGGCCTTCAGTATCTGAAGGAGGCCTACAAGAAAGCTGGGGAGAGACTTTTTAGGCTATCAGGTAGTGGACAGGACTGGGGGAAATGGAGCAAAGCTGGAGTTGGGGAGAGTCAGACTGGCTGTGAGGATGAATTTCTTCAGCATGAGAGTGGTGAGAGACTGGAATGAGTTGCCTAGGGAGGTGGTGGAGGCCCCATCCCTGGAGGTGTTTAAGGCCAGGCCGGATGAGGCTGTGGCCAGCCTGATCTAGGGTAGGGTGCCCCTGCCCGTGGCAGGAGGGTTGGAACTGGCTGAGCCTTGTGGTTCCTTCCAACCCTGACTGATTCTATGATTCTGTGATCCTGCTCTGGCAGGGGGGTCGAACTGGATAAGCTTTCATGGTCCCTTCCAGCCCCTGACATTCTGTGATTCTGTATTTTCAGTGGCATGACAGCAGGCAGACAACCCACCTGATGTCACCTCTCAGCACCCTGCAAACTATTCCAAAACTTTTTTCCAAGCAAACTCTTAGCACCAACTCAAATCTAAGATTATTTTTAGTGCTTCAGAATCTCTGTGCTCGGCTTCTGCTGGAGGAGAAAGCTGTCAGGCTGTCTCTACTTGTTAGAGTCTTGAGCAGGGCATAAGAAACCACAGAGAGAGAGAAAAAGGACAGAGCAACATTTCAAAAGTTGAATAGTCAGCCACTATGAACAGTGAGCAGGAAAACTAAGCAGGAAAAAATGAAGAAAAATGGAAATGTACAGAGAAGATTCTTCCAGCTGTTCAGATAAAGCAAGTAGAGAGACCACCTCTACTCGGAGATGAAGTAATGGCAAACTGAAAGCAAGGAAAGAAGAGGAATGTTATAAATCAAATCAAGGGTTTTGACAAATTCTTTTGTTTGCCTTCTCATTTAGCAGCTAAATAATCTGCATGCAAGGATAAAATCCCTGAAATCATGCAATCTTACCACAGTGGGATCCTTGACAGCACATGGCGCTAGAAAGGTCTGAGAGTAGTGCATTGTGCATTTGAGGACTATCCACCACCTCATGTCTTAGCTTTTTCCCATTACATCTTGTATGCCAGCAAGAAATTTCAGCATATATAGCAAAAGTATCCCAAAGACCAAAAAAAAGCCCACACCAGAACCCCTCTGCACCCACAGCTGCTCTTCAGGATGTGGCTGTTGACACATGCCTGTGCAGCAGGTGGGCATTCAATGAAGCATATAAACCCCTTAGAGAAGACTGAATAAGCTTTCTGGAGGCAGCCTGCCAAAGCATGGCCAGTAGGCGGCTGATGCACTGCATCTCACAAGCCAGGCTAGCAGCTGAAGGGAGTGCCCACAGTACCTCTAGAATGGACGTCTGGATCTGCAGGATTTGCTCGTGGCCTTTGACCTGCCGCACGCAGATCTTGCAGGAGAGCTGGGTGGTGGCAGGGCTGTAGCGCTCCAGGGAGAAGGCACAGCGCAGCGGCTTGGAGCTGCTGCACCACACGCGGGAGAAGGAGACTTCCTGAGGGGATGGATCCAGCAGAGCAGGGCAGCAGGCACGAGAGAGCGAGAGAGAATTGCGACAGTCACACAACAGGAAAAAAACAATCCATGGCTTCCTGCAGTTGTGTTCTCACTAACAGCACTGCAATTCGGTGCAGGACCAGTGGTAACTGAGGTGGCAAACACCAAGGGGCTGCACTGGCTGAAAGCTCAGATCTGGAGAAGGGAAGGCTTTGAGGAGACCTTTTAGTAGACTTCCAGTATCTGATGGTGGCCCACAGGAAGGCTGGGGAGGGACTATTTGTAAGGTCTTGTAATGGCAGGAGGAGGAGGAATGGGTTTTAGCAGCAGAGAGGAGACTGAAACTGGATGTTATGAAGAAGTTCATTTCAGTGAGGGTCGTGAGACACTGGCACAGGTTGCCCTGGGAGGTTGTGGATGCTGCTTTCCTGGAGGTGTTCGAGGACAGGTTGGATAAAACCTGTTCTACTGGGAGGTGTCGCTGCCTATGGTGGGGGATGGGAACAGGACAAGCTTTGAGGTCCCTTCCAACCTAAACCATTCTATGACTGCATTCAGTGACACAAATCATGAGACACTCGTCTCTAAAATGAAACTTAAAGATGCACTTCACTCCCCTTAGGCAGGGATCAGAGGTTCAGAGCTCTTCCTCTAATCCCTGTCTCCTTGCCATCACCTTGTACTACACAACCTGAAGCACAGGAGCTGCCTGTTCAGAACTGCAGTTCCTCTGTGGCTGCAGCTCAGGGCATACACTGTGGCTATGTCCCATCCCTAGGGAAAAGCACACACCGGCCCAGGGAGTCACCTGCAGCCTACTGCTTAGTTTTGTCCTGTTACGTTCTGTAACTACTTTGAGTGACTCCTATTTTGGCCAGGGACAGTTTATGAGGTGAATGCCCTCATCAAACACTATACAGACAGCTGCAGCAACTGACTAGCAGAGATTGCTGGCATCTCTGGTTGCTTTGAGTTCCTAGAAGTGGATGGAAACATGTAGTGGAAAAAGACAGAGGAAAAAGAACTGCTGGAGGATTGCTTTGAAATGCCAAAGCTCATTTACTGGCGTCTCTTAACTCTACATTTTCAGAACATTTTAGTTATTATTTCCAAACTAACCTCAGCTATTAGCCCTTTGAGGTGTTCTACACTGTAGCCAGGAAGGTGTGTACGTAGTAAAAACCCTACTACTCTGAGAACAGAGAGCTTCAAAGATCAGCCTCGGCCTTACTCCAAAGTCCAGCCAAGACTAAAGCAGGGAGAATACCGTTGTGCGCAGAGCTGACAGTTTGCTGCTGCTGCTGCAGTGTCTCTGGCTATCTCTAATGATGTTCTAAGGGATAATGAGCAGCTCTGTGCTTAGATCTTGGCTTGGTAGCAGTAGTAAGACACCAACAGTGATAAAGAAAATATTAGCAAAATATTAGAAGTGGAGCAGCTGTAATTAGATTTTTCCAGAGTAATCATCTCTGCTTTCATTCAGAGTGGAAGAATCACTCAGCTGAAAAGAATTATCTGAAACGTAATACAGGGAGGCAGAGCATGGTGGAATGATGAGTGGCTGAAGTATTCCAGAAATGCTTTTGGGTTTATCCTCCCTTCATAATTAAGTTCCCAGCAGACAGAGGCAATGTAAATCATCTCATGGCTCCACAGACAGACATCGCATCCTCGAAGAGACAGTGCAAGGAAGACAGCTGCTTTTACCCCCACCAAAAGGTGCCTGCTAGTCTTCTTAACGTGTTTGTCACACCCTCTTCCTCTCTAACACCCAACCAGTTTTTAAGGGTTCCCTCTAGTCACTTGTGAACATGGTGGGCAGGAAGCCAAGCACTCAGCATCTGCTCCTCCAGGAGGGCCAGGACAAACAAACGCACTTCGAGTGGTGCTGACTGCCACCTGCCAGTAACTGCTTTGGTACCACAGCTTCACATCATGTCACTTGTGCGAGCCCTGAAGCAGGATCTTCACTTATCTGAGACATCATTAACATAAATCTTTTCTTATTGTGCTATCTGAGAATGGTTTCACTTGGGGAACCAAACAGAAAGCTACAGAACAGGCTCTCTTCAGCTGTTCTTAGAGCCAGGACAGCCAATTTGTCTGTAATGTGTGGTGTGTAGGAGAAAGCAAGGAAATGCTGGGAGAAGGTCTACGTGAAGAAATGGACACTGACATACATAAAGAGGCTAGAACCAAATGAGAACTGTCAACAGAGCTGGGATGATCACAGGATCACTGGATGTTATGGGTTGGAAGGGACCCAAATAGATCATCAAGTCCACCTCCCCTGCCAGAGCAGGACCACACAATCTAGCTCAGGTCACACAGGAACACACCCAGACAAGCCTTGAAAGTCTCCAGAGAAGGAAACTCTGCAGCCTCTCTGGGCAGCCTGTTCCAGTGCTCTGTGGCCCTTACAGTCAAGAAGTTCTTCCTCATGTTGATGTGGAACTTCCATGCTGTAGTTTATGTCCATTGCCCCATATCCTCTCACAGGGCACAACTGAGAAGAGTTTGTCCCCTCCCTCTTGACCAGCAGCCCTCAGATATTTATAAACATCTTCTTCTAAAAATATCTTCACCAGACCAAAAAGCCACAGGTCCCTCAGCCTCTCCTCAAGGGCAGTGCTCCACAAAAACATTCCTACCAAGAGGAAATGCAAAGCCAGTGTAAGCTGTCCTGCAGTTTCTGCTGGAGACAACTTCCCAGCCGCCCAAGTCATCCAAATGATCCTGTTATAAAATGTGAATATTTTGTTGGCTCCAGTGCCCAGCACCATGTCAGACCCTTCTGTCCAATCCAGAGTGGCCTCGCTGAGGGTGGTGAGCCTTGCAGGAGCAAAACCTCCATCAGGTCTGTTCTACTGTGCCTGCCCTGAAGCAAGCCCAGCATGTGAGTATTCTTCTCCGGGTTATGGCTCCCTTGCCTGACTTTTTAGGTTTTGTTTTTATCTTGCAGCAATAAATTTAATGGCTGCTTTGGGCTGTGCCACTTGTGTTAGACTCAGCAAAATGAGGTCCTTGTGTAGAGATGAATGTAGAGAAATTTGCATTGGAGGTCTTTAAAGCCAGGCTGGATGTGGCTCTGAGCAACTTGATCTAGTGTGAGGTGTCCTGCACATGGCAGGGAGGTTGGAGCAGGATGATCCTTGAGGTCCCTTCCAGCCCTGACAGTTCTGTGATTCCTGTCTTGTTTTACCAACACCTTACAGTTCAGTTTTGAGTGGGAACTAGGCTATTACTTGCCAACAGAGAACAAAACCCCCCACATTTTATATACCATAAGTGATATATTTATCCATTGAAGGTGCACATGGCTTTAAGGAAAGTGCTGAACCGCACACAAAGTATTTTGAAGCCTCTCAGCCACTCTCAAGACTGCAGCAGCAAATGAGGAAATGCCCCCAAGAAATAACAAGCTTGCAGAAATAATCCTGAGTTCTTAACTACAAAGAAACACAGAGGCCGGGGAAGCAAAAGTTCTTACTTTGCTTATCAGCAGAGCTGTTTGCAGACAGCACAGCACTGTTTTCTGGAGGCCATTTGTCTAATCTATCACACACGGTGCAATTTGGGTTGTTAAGGTCTGTTCCTCCTTCTGCAATGTCTTTCTGCCTTGCTCTTGGCAGAGAACACCAACAGCAATTTCTGCTGAGGCCAATCCAGGGGACTGAAAGTGTTCATCACTGAACAGCTTTGTGAAGCTGAAAGAACTGAAAGCATTCTGTTATGCAGCAGATCTGCTCATCAAAATCATAAGGCAACATGGGGTTTGTTGCATGCTCCAGAGATTAAAACCAGACCTTTCAAAACTGAATGGAACGTTATGCCAGAAGCAGTGAAAAACTCTTACTGCCTCAGAGTTCAAACAGGTAAAATGGACAAGTACCTGACATGCTGTAAATGGTTTGATTCTCCAAAGGAAAGGAGGGATATCAAGGACAGATATCTGGAGACTGAAGGTATTCCCTCTGAAATGCAGCAGCTTAGGTTCCTCCAGCAATTGTCCTCCTTGGAGTCTCTCATCTGAAACAACTTCCTGCAGTGGTATAGGAGTAAAGAATTGATTCAGTGTTAGGAATGAATACCAGATATGATGAAAATCCATCTGGCTGGAAGCTGCCTCATTCAGGAGGGTACAGCAGTAGGGCATTCGTCTCCAGGGCCAGCTGATGGGCAGTGGCATTTACGTTTCACCACTGGTGTGGTCAGGTGCTAAGGGTTAACCCCTCCTGGGGCATGGTCTAAACCTGACCCCAGGTCCTCCTGACTCCTCCTGGGTGTGATCTTGAACCCGATCCCAGGTGCTCTGGTTGGCCCACTCCCACTTCTTGTTTGGAACACTCTGAAAGCAGAGGAACTTGCTGGTTCTCTCTCTGCTCTGCCTTTTCCAGTTGCTCCTGCTTTGCCACCTGGCCAGCCAGCCACGTGGCAGACCAACCACCTCTCGACTCTACCTTCATCCATTGGTTTTGTATGTACTTTGTACCTTTTCCCTTCCCTATAGTTTTTTGTAAGTCCCCTTACCTTAAATGCCTTTTATTTATTGATAAAGTTTTCCTTTTAACTGTCAAATGGGAGCAAGGCTACTCTTTGGGTGTTTTACCCCTTTCACTCTCTCTACTGAATTCTTTCCTTTCTGAAGGGGGAGAGGGGGAGGCACCCTATATATATTACTGTTCTGCTAAGCTTTGGGTCTCCAGGAAGCTTAAACCAGGACATCAGGCATTGTCAGCTCTACTTCCCTGCACGTAACAACGGTGCTTGTGGCTCTGAATTTCCTTTTGGCCAACACCCACAGAACATCAGACCGAGAGTACAGCATTTGAAACTCTTAAGGGTATTGCTACCCAGTAGTGGCCATCGTCCCCTCGGGGGGGAGGTCATGTTTGACTGTTCCTATTTTTATTGCATCCCGCAGGATCTCATCACAAAGGAGGTGTTTACCAGCAGTTTGTTACCTGCAGTGCACTCTGGAACAAGCAGCATGAAGAGAGGGAAGCGAGGCTTGTGCCAACCCATTTCCAGGTAAAGTTGTTTCCATCCAAAGAGGAAACTGGTTAAAATGGGATGTCACTGTCATTTAGTCCCTTTTTCGTTCTAGAGGAACACAACTGGCCCTGATAGTTCAATTCAGCTTTTGACTAAACGCACTCCCAAAGGTTGTGTCTCAGGTTCCTTAAGCCCCTGACACATGAAACTCAGTGAGGCTTTGACTTAGAAGGCAGACAGACAACATAAGGCACACTTGGCAAGTGCTCTGCCCAGTTGCAGCTCAAGCTGATGGCACTTTTGTTGAGAAAGTACTCTCAGGACTTTGAAGAGCACTCAAAGAAACACCCCAAGTGTAGACATCAGACAAAATGCTTCAGTTTCATTTCTCCCCTCTTGGATATTTTCACAATTACTGGACGAGACCCTGCACAGCTTTGCGAGGGCTGACTTGGAGCAGGAATTTGCACTACAGCCCTCTAGAGCTGTGTTCCAACCTCAATTTGTATATAATTCTGTGAATTTAAAACACTGTGGTATAAAAAAATCACCCCAGCCTGCACTTAGACAAGATTTATTCCTGTACTCTTACAGCAGAAGTGTCAGTGAGGCAGCGAGGAAGGAAAGCCTGCAGAGGTCTAAAAATCAGCTAGCAAGCAATCTGTCAAAATCTACCTTTTCTAGCCACATAAATGACATAAAATCTGTGTATATGGAAGAGGTTTAGTGCTTGTCAGTAGCAGTTATTGTTAGAAGAGCCACTGGAATCATCATGACCTTCTGAAGATATAACTGCTAAGGCTTTCTGAAACTCTAGAAATGAATTTCTCTTCTAAACCCATTTGCAGACATTTGGTTTGTTTTAACTCCTGATGGTTGGGCTGAGCTTGTGTGAAAGAAGCAACAGAAGACTGCAGCACTGCATGGGGTTGTTGTGGCCAAAGTGCAGAACCTGGCACTTGGACTTGTTAAAACTCATGGTGTTGGACTCTGCTCATCTGTCCAGCTCCCTCTGCAAAGCTCTCCTGCCCTCTTAGAGAACCACACTTGCTCCCAACTTGGTGTGTTCTGCAAACTCACTGCTGGAGGACTCAATCCCCTCCTCCAGATCATCAGTGAAGATATTAAGTGGGACTGGGCCCATCAGTGATCCCTGGGGCACACCACTAGTGACAGCTGCCAACTGGATGTGGCACCATTCAACATCACTCCTTGTGTACCAATGCCCTGCTCTACTTTCTGTGAACACAGGTAAGTGCTCATTCTTCTTCTAACAATTTTTTGTACAGCCTCATCCAGGGAAATCCTGGTAGCCCAGGAATTGTGTGTTATAAAGGCTCTAATTACAAAGCTATTGTAAGCCTCTAACAATCCTTGCAGTGGC
Organism: Pogoniulus pusillus; assembly: GCF_015220805.1. Lineage (NCBI taxonomy): Eukaryota > Metazoa > Chordata > Aves > Piciformes > Lybiidae > Pogoniulus > Pogoniulus pusillus. The sequence continues at coordinate 6,071,980 of NC_087305.1, read as the reverse complement.
TCTGCTTTTATTAGCAGCAGACAGACACGAGTGTGTGCTTCATTATGATTCACGTTTCTGTTCTGTATGATAGGAGAAGGAAGCAAAAAAATTCATCTGTCACAACTGTCTTCACTTCAGTTCCCCAAAGAAAACCATTTTTTGTTAAAGCTTCTGAGTTTAAGGCTGCAAAAGCCAGCAAATGTCTTTGTTTTGTCTTGGAATGCCACGTAGAAAAATCACACTAATTTTAATTGCCATTTGGGGATTGGTTTGGAGTTTTTTTTTCCATGGGAGAAATGTCCAATTCCCATTTAATTTTTGTTGTCCTGCATGGTGAGGCAATCTCTCTCTGCTTTCTCAGATGGTAAACAGGAGAGGGAATCCTGAGCTCACGACAATGCAGGGTAATGAGTGGGACAGATTCTATGCATCGCATGAGAACGACTTTCACTGTGTGCTCCTAGGGGAGCAGCTCTGGGCTCCAGAGGCCAGCAGGTGCCTGTGGCATGTAGAAGCCAAGGTCCTGAGCCCAAGCTCATCAGTGGTGGTTCTGCACTGCATGAATCGTGGCTGCAAGATCTGGGGTTAGTCTAGCAGGTGGGCAGAGTGGCTTTCCATCTGCCTGGCAAGGAATGGAGGTAGTCTGGCTCTCCAGGGTAAATCCACAAATGAAACTCCAGTGCTGAGAAGTTAAGAGACTTATCCTAAGTCATGCAGCAGTGGCATTAAAAGAAACAATCTACAGCATTTGCATTCAGTCAGGTCCTGGATGACTCAACTTACACTAGCGGAGGGGAGATTTAAACTGGATGTGAGGAAGAAGCTCTTTCCAGTGAGTGTGGTGAGACACTGGCCCAGGTTGCCCAGGGAGGTTGTGGAGCACAGAATCAAAGAATGTGATCTTCAATCACATTTTGTGCTTCTGTGCTCCATAACCTCCCTGGAGGTGTTCAGGACTAGGTTAGATGAGGCCTTGAGCGACCTGTTCTAGTGGGAGGTGTGCCTGCCTATGGCAGGGGGATGGAACTGGCTGAGCTTTGAGGGCCCTTCCAACCAAAACCATTCTGTGACTGCTGCCCTGGGACCTGTCCCCAGGACTGAAGTGGTATTAGTGCTCCATGGATAAAGCAACCAGAAGCGAAGTAACAAAGTGAAGCCATTTACCTGGAAAGCACAAGGGGTGTTATCCATACAATACACTCTCAGATTGTAATCCAGAGAATTGCAAGACAGGCAGCCAAAAACCGCTACTTTCAGCTGTCGAACGGCGCAGTCAGAGATGGGTTCCCCAATAAGAGCATAAGTTCCAAAGCTGTTTAAGAGAATGTGACAGGCATAAGGATCCAACAGGCAGTAGCAAGAAGTAGTTTCCTCTTCCACAGACATCACTTCCTGCAAAATGAAATTCATGTTAAAAAAAAAAAAATCCACTCAACTCCACAGGCTTTGACAATAGGACTCATGACATTAGCTGGGGGTGTGCATACAGCTGGGGTGTGAGAGGGTTCTGGATGCCAGCCTGCACACTGCTCATGTTCACCTCAGCGAAGGGCAGAAGGCAAATACTCTCAGTCCAGCCCTGAGTCAGACACAGGACGTGGCAGTATGTGGGGCACAGTGCAATACGTGCAGCACAGCCTAGCAATGGTAGTGGTGTTCAGGAATTTTAATGTCTTTGTTTCAAGTGTTCTTGACTTTCTGGCTAAGTTTTGGGGTTTTTTTCCTCTCCAGTATCAGGAAATCACCTTGAAGATTGAAGTCAATAAACAGGCCTTGAACAAGAGCTGGTATTTGATTTCCCTTATGGAGTTACATTTACTTTCATCACAACACTACCTCTCCCACTTTTCTGCCTCTCCCGCTGAGCTCTGCATTACAGCAGCACTAGATGAGGTCTCTGAGCAGTCTGCAGCCTGGGGTCACACTCCTTATTAATTCAGGGTACTTGTAGCCAGCACTGGTGGAGCTGCTTAAGTACTGAGTGCATCTGAAGAAGAAAAGCTAAGCTGAACTTGAGATGCTTTAAACAAGGGCAGCAACTGACACAGCGGTTTAGAGGAGGAAAAAGGTTAAGGCATCCAGAAATGCTTTTTCCTCCTCATGCTGCAGTGAAATCTGATTGACTGTGGACTTGTCCAGTTACTGGATGCTGAAGTTCCACTACACATACAGTGAATGTTTTATTGCTAGGATATTCAGCAGCTTTCCACCCTATGTGTGTTTCTGTCATGCTGAGTAACAGTTTGGTTCATGCTTTAGCTGTCCCTTTGGGAGTCTTATCAGTGAGGTGCACCCCCAGCTGATGCTGGAAGTTTACTGAGCAGCTGCAGTGGGCTTAAAAAATGCAGGTGAACAGACCCAAAGTGTCAAATGCCAAAATAACAGATGCACAAAGCTTCATTTCCCCAGTAAACCAAGACTGAGAAATACATTTTCAGCTCAAAAAGCAAAACATTTCATTTAATATACACTGATCCTTCAGCGCTTATGGGCACGGTGTGAACACCGACTGCCCTTTGAAACAAGTGCCCAAAGAAATGAGAGCTCTTTGAGTCAAGAGGATAAAAACATTAAACTGATTTTTAAATCAAGAGGATCCTCTAGCTTAGAAAAAAAAATGAACTGATTTTTCATTGAGATGACAAAAGTGTTAAACTGATTAATAAAAATCAGGAGAATCTCCTCTAGGTTTTAAAAAAAGGTGAAATTGATTTTTAAATCAGGAGGATCCTTCTAGTTTTTAAATTAACTGAATTTTAAATGAGGAAGATCCTTCTAGCTTTTAAATTAACTGATTTTTAAATCAGGATGACAAAAATGTTAAACTGATAGTAAAAACCAGGAGGATCCTTCTAGGTTTTAAAGAAAATAAACTTGGTGTATTTTTAACCAGTTGCATAACTTGATACAATGATGAACTCTTGTGTGGATGGAATGATCTGTTCTGACCTGAGCCTCTTTGGGAGCTGTGATCTATCAAAACAATGTGTTTGAACACTAAATGGCTGCTGGCTGCAGGATGAGTGATCTGAGGAAATGAACACTTGTCCATGTCACTGGGGCCAGACCTTGGAGTGAGCCTTTTTCTGCACATCTTGGTAAGAAGAGTTGAAAGGAGTTTAACTGCTGCTTAGCAAGATGCCAAATCTCTTCTAAAATTGTTTCTCTAAGCTGCCTGTTGGATGATCTCTGACTTGAGCCTGCAGGAATCCGAATGCTCATGTTGCCATTGTCAGTGCAAACTGTAAGTGGGAGCAGCAGTCTGAGCTTACCTCCCATTTTCCTTGCTGTGTCCTTTTTTTCAAGTGGATATTCCAGTGCTCTGAATTCACTTCTGCACAGTGTGGTATAGTCAAGGCAAAGGGAGTGCTGACAGACACCTCTGAGGGCCCACAGGTTACTTCTGGACCTAGAAGAACATCTGTGCCTTCAGGCTGTAGGCTTTGAGGGGGAGGAAAAACAGTAATGTGTGTCAGGCTCTTGCAACAAGGAGTAAAAAGTTCTTTACCTGTGAGCTGCAAAATACTGTAGTTTGAATCCAAGTTCCTTACTCTTCTGTTAGAGGAAACAATAAGCCAATTACTGTGCTAATTTTTGTGTATCATAGTATGGTTTAGGTTGAAAGGGACCTCAAAGATCATCTAGTTCCAACCCCCTGCCATAGGCAGGGACAGCTCCCACTAGAACAGGTCACTCAAGGCCTCATCCAGCCTGGTCCTGAACACTTCCCTGGCCAACCTGTGCCAGTGTTTCACCATCCTCATTGTAAAGAACTTCTTCCTAATGTCCAGTTTCAGTCTCCCCTCTGCCAGTTCAAACCCATTCCTCCTCATCCTAGCATTACAAGACCTTGTCAATAGTCCCTTCCCAGCCCTCCTGTAGCTCCCTTCAGATCCTGGAAGGCCACTCCAAGGTCTCCTGGAAGTCTTCTCCTGTCCAGGCTGCAGAGCCCCAACTCTCTCATGTCCTTCTTGTGTTGGGGGCTCCATAACTACAGTAGTTCAGGTGGGGTCTCAGGAGAGTAGATTAAAGGGGCAGAATCTCCTCCCTTGCCCTGCTGGCCACACTTCTTTTGCTGCAGACCAGGGCACAGTTGGCTCAATTTGGAAGGGACCTGAGAGACCATCAGCTCCAAACCTCCCCACCATGGGCAGGGACACCTCTCAACTAGACTTGGCTGCACAGTGCCTCATCCAGCCTGGCATCACTACCCTGAAGAGCTTTGCAAGTGCAGCACAGCTGAACCATCCCAACCTACCTGTGCGGAGCCCATCATTTCATGGCTATCCTGGCAAGCAATCCCAAGCTCTCCAAGCCCATGTGGACAATACATTTAAGTGATGGTAGGTCTCAGGTACCAGTAGCTTTCAGGTAGCCAGCCCTGAAATCAGTCAGATTTCAATCCTGCAGGTGGACTTTGCACAGCTACCATCAAGCTGGAGGAGCATCACAGAATCATAGAATGGTTTGAGTTGGAAGGGATCTCAAAGCTCATCCATTTCCAAACCCCTGCCATAGGCAGGGACACCTCCCACTACAACAGGTCCTCTGTGTAACTGCAATAGCAGGTGCTCAGAGAAGGCAGCTAAAAATCACCACTTCTGCTCAAGTTCCAACAGCTTCAGAAGCAGCCCTCACTAAAGAGGAGATGTACAAGTATTAGGGAGATGAAGTGAAAAAAGAACCTGGAAACAAAAGGTCAGTTCTGCTTTTTCCTTGTCAAGTATCATAATAAGAAATGCTCCAGATACCTCAGTTGCTTCCAAGTGCTTGTAGGATTCCTAGGCTGAAGAAATCCGAGCACAGAGTCCCTAATCCAGCTGCCTCTCTCCTCGTGAGCGGTTAGGGGAAGGAGTGGAGAGCACAAAGCAGTGCTTGGGCCTTGCTTCAGCAAAGCAGCTCAGCAGTTGCCTCACTGCCTTTAGACGTGTTTGAACTGGCAATGGAGTGACTGCTCTGAGCAGCCAGGCAAGACACTGCTTGCTTCTGCCTGTGAAGAACAAATTTTTACTACTGCTGCACTTGCTGGCAGTGAGGAGAAGGCTCCCTCGTGGTGGTACAACCTGCAGCTGCTAGACAAAGTCTGGTTTATTTCCACCCAGTTCAGATGGGTGCAAGACAACATCAAGCTTTGATCAATTATTATGTGAAGATAGTATCACAGGATATCTAGAATCAGTTAGGGCTGGAAGGGACCACAAGGCTCAGCCAGTCCCAACCCCCCTGCCATGGGCAGGGACACCTCACACTAGAGCAGGCTGCCTACAGCCTCATCCAGCCTGGCCTGAAACACCTTCAGGGATGAGGCTGCCACCACCTCCCTGGGCAGCCCATTTCAGGCTCTCACCACCCTCATGCTGAAGAACTTCTTCCTAACCTCCAGTCTGAACCTCCCCATTTCCAGCTTTTTCCATTCCCCCCCAGTCCTGTTCCTATCTGACTGCCTCAAAAGTCCCTCCCCAGCTTTCTTGTAGGCCCCTTGAGATACTGAAAGGCCACAGGAAGGTCCCTTGGGAGCCTTCTCCTCTGCAGACTGCACAGCCCTAACTGCCTCAATCTCTGCTCACAGCAGAGCAGCTCCAGCCCTCTGCTCATCCTCGTGGCCCTTCTCTGGACCCCTTCCAGCACCTCCACATCCCTCTTGTCCCAGGGGCTCCAGCACTGGCTGCAGTACTCCAGGTGTGGTCTCAGCAGTGCAGAGCAGAGGGGCAGGATCACTTCCCTGCCCTGCTGCCCACACTGCTCCTGCTGCAGCCCAGGCTCTGGTTGGTCTCTGGGTGCCAGAGCACACTGGCCACTCCTATCAAGCATCTTGTACACCAGCACCCCTAAGTCCCTCTCCTCAGAGCTGCTCTCAAGCCAGTCCCTGCCCAGCCTGTATTGGTCCTTGAGATTGCTTCTTTGCTTTTGTCTTGCTGTAGAGATCCTCCCTATGATAATCTTTGGTTTGGTTTGTTCCCTCTGCTTCTGCCCAGGAAGAAAGGAGAAGAGTAGGCAAAAAATGTGCTGCTTGGTTTTAATTAACCTATTTTAATTCATTTCTGTGCTACCCTTGCAGATAAACAGCTGGGTGGTGGTTTTTGATTTTTTTTCTTCCTTCCTTTTACGTATCTTAATCTTTCATTGAGAATGATCCAAGCCTTATGGTAGCAGATGGGGATGGAATAGGAAATTTTTCACAAATGACTTCAGATATCAGAGAAGGGAAAAAAAAGGAAAGATAGACTTCAGGTTCTGAAAAGTACTTGTAGGCTTTACAATTTCTAGGCAGCACTGTAAAATTCTGTTCTTAAAGGAAAATTCCAGTAATAACCTGGCTGTAAGGTACTGTAATCCAGTATTGAGTGTATCTGCAGTTACTTCCCTCTTTCCACATCTCCCCTCCTCAGGCACATCCAGAAGTTTTTCAGTGCTTTTAGCTCAGTAACATAATTTCTGCTGTCATTTACACATTGTAGAATTACAGAACTGTCAGGGTTGGAAGAGACCTCAAGGATCATTCAGTTCCACTCCCCTGCCATAGACAAGGACACCTCACACTAGATCAGGTTGCTCAGAGGCACATCCAACCTAGCCTTAAAAACTTCCAGGCATGAAGCTTCCACCACCTCCCTGGGCAACCTGTGCCAGTGTCTCACCACCCTCATGGTGAAGAACTTCTTCCCAAGGTCTACTCTAAATCTCCCCTCCTCTAGCTTGGATCCATTCCCCACCAGTCCTATCACTACCTGACAGCCTAAAAAGCCCTTCCCCAGCTTTCTTGTAGGCTCTCTTCAGATACTCAAAGGCTACCATAAGGTCTTCGGTAGAGCCTTCTCTTCTCCAGACTGAACAGCCTCAACTCTCAGTCTGTCTTCATAGGAGAGGAGCTCCAGCCTCTCATCATCCTCGTGATCCTCCTTTGGACACCTTCCACCACCTCCATATCTTTCTTGTAGCATGGTCACAACAGCAGTGACACCAGCAGCAGGCAAGCTGGAGAGGCTGGTGCCCATCCCATTTCTTTACTGCACTCACAAGACACCCATGAAATGAGCCAGTTCCATGGACTCAGGATGTGCCTCGGTGGTTTTATGAACTTCTTACCTGGACTCCTTCTGAGTGATGGCAAGATAGATTTCCCATGAACTCTCCTCAGGGATAGCTCCATGTGGGATCAACAGACTGACTCCTACAAAGAGCAAGGGCAGAGCTTTAGGTCCAGAGGCAGTGGCTGTACAGACAGTGCACAACTGGTCTCTGATGGACTGGGAAGGCCACTGACTGGAGCACCTCTGCAACAGTGGAGCTGGCTACAGCATTAGCAGATGAAAGGATCACAGGATGCTAAGGGTTGGAAGGGACCTCCAGAAATTACTGAGTCCAATCCCTCTGTCAGAGCAGACGCACATCTAGACAGGATTTCAAAGTCCCCAGACAAGGAGACTCCACAGCCTCTCTGAGGAGCCTGTTCCAGTGCTCTGGAACCCTTACAGTCAAGAAGTTCTTCCTCATGAAAGGAAAATACACCCACACAGTTATGAATATTTAACTGCCTGAGAGCCTGGACTCTGGCAGTTCTAGGATCCCAGGGAATCTTGGAATGGAGACACAACCCAACCAAATTAATCTGCAGGGGAACCACCACCCGTTGGTTGTTGTTGTTCATACAGATACTAATTAGTGAATCCAAGCTGAATGACTCTCCTTTTACTCCACTTGTCAATCAGAAATTAACAGGGAGGCTTCCCACTGGGTGCCAGCTGAATGAGACCATGTGGAGCATACCCAGCGCAGGGCTGGGTTTGGCTTTGTGTGTGTCACATGAGCTGAGCTGTGCCATGACTGCCCTGCATTTTACAGCTGGAGAGCAAATCTGATCTCACCTCAGTGGCCAGAAGAAAGAACATAAATCACAAGTGGACCAAATATGCATTTAAATAATCTAATTGATGGGACTGTAATTAAAGCAGCTAAATACACAGTGTGAGGGATTTCTTCATTGATGCCTTAACTGATTTAGTGATGTTGTAACAGGCATTGCTGAACACCAGAACGCTCTGGGAGGGAATGAATGCACTCCACAGGCTCTAAATCATTCACTTCAGCTGGAGACTGAGAGCTGAGCCTGGGCACACCAGGTAAATAAAACAAGGTTGAGTTTAAAGTGAATGAAGATCCCCAGAGTCTGGAAAATGCCTTCTTGGCTAGCAGAGGTGGGGTCTAGGTCTTTCTGCTTCATTTGGCCTTGATGATCTCTGCAGGTCTCTTCCAACCCCTAACATTCTGTGATTTCCCATTTTGATAAGCACATCCAGCATAAGGAATTTTATACAGTGGGATATGACCATAGGGCTGTAGGATCTGGACACCATGATTTTAACATCCTTTATTTGCTTCTAATTTAACAAACAGCCTGAAATACACCTCCCAAAACTCTGAACTCACAAACCAGATTTGGCTTTCTTAAACACCTCAAACTGAGCATCCCTGCTATGACATGTGCCTGTGTAGCCCCAGTTTTGAAATGCCAGCTAACTGTGAAGTGCCCCACTAGGAAATCTGTTCAGTTATTAAGCTAAGAGGAAATTTAGGAAGCCAGGAGTAAAAGCTAACGAAAGTGGTGCTGGAGTTTTCATCCAGAGTGGAAGGGCTTCTCCAGAGACATCTGTTTGTTATCTGCTGCAGACTTGAAGGAGATAATGAAGCCTGACAATGCTAACAAAGTCAGTTGTTGATGTATATAGATTCTGCTTTGAATGTGACCCCATTATGTGAGACACTGATCCAATATCGACCTCCTTCCTAGGGAGCCTTCCTTTTGGATCAGGATCCGAGCAAGCAACAGCTTTGATTAGTATGACTTTCATGCTAAAGACATCAAGAGAGGCAGTAATTCAGAGCAGTTCAAATAGGCATAATGCCTCTTGAACTTGCTCATCAGAAGAAAGCTTGCTCATCCCAAGCTTTCTGATCAGCCATCTCCTGTGTGGGCAATGTGCTCTACTTTCCCAAATCTGCATTAATCATAGAATGGTTTAGGTTGGAAGGGACCTCAATGATCATCCAGTTACAACCCTCCACCATAGGCAGGGACACCTCCCACTAGAACAGGTCACTCAAGGCCTCATCCAACTTGGCCTTGATTACCTTCAGGAAGTGAGCATCCACAACGTCCCTGGGCAACCTGTGCCAGTGTCTCACCACCCTCACTGCAAAGAACTTCTTCCTCACAGCCAGCTGCAGTCTCCCCTCTTCCAGTTCAAATCCATTCCTCCTCATCCTGTCATTCCAAGACCTTGTCAGTAGTCCCTCCCTAGCCTTCCTGTAGGCTCCCTTCAGATCCTGGAAGGCCACTCCAAGGTCTCCTCAAAGCCTTCTCTTCTCCAAGAGAAGTCTCTACTTTCTATTTCCTTTTTTCTTTCATTTTGCTTTAAAATTTAGATAACAGATGATTGCTACATCAGGCAAAAGGAGTTTGATCCAACATGGGAAGGGATCTACCCACCTGTGTTTGGAATCACTAAACGGCCACCCAGGTGTCCGAAAATGGCAGTAGTCTTCAGCTCACTTGTTGACATAGAAGACAGGTTCTGAATGTATGTGGCCTTGTTCCTAGCCTGTATTGTGCCAAAAGCTCTGTTATTCCCATGGGGAAAAGTTCCAGGATGCGCCTTTCCATGATATTCAGCCCTCTCTGTCACCCCCAGGGACACCATGAATGAACTCTGAACCTTGACTTTGATGTCTGACAGTGGGTTGAACAGTGAGGACTCTGTCATGAGCTCTTTGTCCATGGGATCTTGCAGGCAGATGGGGCCACTGTATGTCCTGCTCACTGTCAGGTCAGGCTGCATGGATGAGTTCAACAGCAGGGAGTTACCTGGTAGAACAAAGCAGATCAAGGAGTTAGTTCCTGTATTAAGAAGCTAAATCAGAAATGTCATTGCAACCTCTCCACCATCTACTTGCTTGCCCTTCCTGACACTCTCAGAGCTCAAAATCACATAAGGTAACAGTAAAAAAAGCTGATTAAGTGATGCAATAGATCCAACACCTCTCAGATCACTGCTCTTTATAAACTTCAGGCAACTCCAGAGTGCATGACTCCAAGAAGGAACTATCTTTCTGTTCTGGATTCAGGCTTCTGTGAATGCCTTTTTGCTTCATTTTTTTTTTTTAACATTGAAACCCAGTGGATGTAAACATTTTCCTGCAGCCCCTTTCCACAAAGCAATGGCATCATGCCTGAGGGAAACTGGGTCGGAAAGAAAGTGGGCCAAGAGCAACATAGGGAAAAACACCACAGTCAGTCATTTAGAAGTATTTTAGCTTAGAAAACACTCCCCAAAAAAAATACAAGAAATTGATTAATTTAGGGCCTGAATCCTTGAGCTGGTTTGGTCTAATTTGTTGTTGTTGTTGTTTTGGTTTATTTTGATTTGGTTAATCTGGTTTGGTTGGTTTGAGCTTTCCCTAAGTCATAAGTGTCAGTGTAGAAGCTAGTGCCAGTACTGAAGCACTTGGGAGTGTGGTGGAGACAGATCCTGTGTCTGCCCAAGTTGCCAAGACAGATCAGTAACACAGACAGTAAGAGACAGTTCTAACCACCGGATCCTGTCCTTTGGCTTGCAGCGACCCTTCACTGGCTTTCGACACATCTGCTCAGCAGTAAGCCAGCACGCCCTCCCACAGCCAGTCAATGAGTATAAGCTTAGTATCTCTGCAGTGGGAGCTCTGGAGAGAAGAAAATGAAATCACAACACTAACCTTGTCTGACTGTTTTAAAATTAAATGTCTGGAAGCCTCCTGTCAGTGCAGATGAATCAATCACATCCACGCCGTACTCACTCTGACTCCGTCTGTAAAGGGTAACGCCAACCACCAGCACAGCTACAGCAATGACTGCTGCTCCCAGGCCAGAGTACAGGGCAATGTCACTGGCAGTCTCGATATCTGAAAGGGGAAAAAGCAGGTTCTAGGTCAGCAAGACTCATGAAAAGCATCCTGCCTGGGTGCTGCCTGCTCCTGAGTGAAGACAGTTGTGTGGGGCTGCAGATGTGGCTGGGGAGGTAAAGCTGAGCCCTCAGCAAGGAGCAGATCACAGCAGGGTGCTGAAAAAGAAGCATTTGAAAGCATATTTCCTGCTACATCACTCCGTGTAGGGGGGCGTGCATTGTTTTAGGGGTTGCATTGTGGTCTCTGCAGGTGGTTTAAATGGGGGAACTGGACTCACAGCACCCAGAAGCAGAGTGCTTACTGCCAAATGGCTACTCTGGGCACACACTGCCAGCTTGGGCTCCTTGCCGAGCTTTGTCATCCCATTCCAGCCCGGTGGAGATCAAGAGATGATAACAGAATCCTTCAAGGGAGGATGTGGAACAACTGCAGCTAGGGCAAGCTGTTCTAGGTACCATCATGAGTCTCATCTGTTGCTGGCTTCCAGGAGCATGCCTGTTTCAGGTCTGATTTCTGGAGCTAACCCTCTGAAAAATCTTGGTAAAGATTTCCCCTTCTTTATTTTCTGAGTGAGCTTCAGTCTAAGAAGGAACAGTCCATCCTCTTCCTCCTTCAGTCTAAGAAGGCACAGTCCATCCTCTTCCTCGTTCAGTCCATGAAGGAGCAGTGCATCCTCTTCCTCGTTCAGTCCATGAAGGAGCAGTGCATCCTCTCACAGATCAGAGAGAATCTGAGGAGATCCCAAATACCTTCATGAACTCCTGAAGCATCTTCAGTCTTTAAAAACAAGGTTGCAAAACAAAACCTTCCTTGTGCCCACACCCAGGCCTTCAGCTCACAACCAAGTTTTCTAAGAGCCCAAACTTTTACAGCAGCAGCAGAGAATTCATTGCTTTGAAGGAATGAACCCAAATGAAACCTGCAATATTATGTAATTGAATTATCCAGCTCTGGGAGTTGGGACCACATACCATGAAATTACATTACTTGGCAAGTACACTTAGTGGGTCCTTAGATAGTTCCTTTAATGTCAAACTCCAGTTCAGAGGAGGAGACAATCATGGGTTTGCCCTACACACCATCTCTTACCCCACAACGTGATGCTTCTGCTGTGAAGTGAGAAGCACTTGTTACAGAAAGTGCATTTATTTAGAGTGAATGATAGTGACAGAAAGGAAATCCAGATAACTCAGCACCAGTAAATAATCTGCAGTGTACAGAAATAGGGTAAGAAGTTAAATACAGCATTTAATAAATAGCCAATTACCAAAATTACTTAATTGGTATTTGGGAGGAGGCTTCTGTTCTGCATCTGGTTTCCTGTAGGAAGTCAAATAACTTCATTTTAGCTGCATTTTGGAAGATGAGTGTGAAACTTTAGAGCATTGCAGTGAAGGAAATGAGAACCTTTGGGCCGATTTCCCTGGCACACCACTTTTTTCTGTAAAGCAAACGTCTGACAGCCAACAAGCCAAGGGCTGAACTTCCTGGGAAGGCAGAGAAGCTGCCAGACACCAGAGCCTGCTCCTGACTGCTCTCTAACAGAAGTGGAACCTCCCATGAACTGCAGCAGCAAGGGAACAGAGCATTGCTGCAACTGGGCTGGAGCACATGGGGATGTGACAACAGAACTGACTGTTTAATTGGCCAGTTGAATAAAAGGAAAAATAACCTCCCTGGCTAAAGTATCCTCAATAGCAACCACCTCTGCCGTCCTCATTCTCCATCTCGTGCCCAGCTGACCCAAACTAAAGGTTTTGTTGACTTAAGTTTTGTGGGTAATTAGTACAGTAAGCCAGCCAAGACAAGGAGCCTCCATGGGAGAAGAAACCTACCAGCCAGTGAGTTCTTTCTCTTTGCACAGAACCAGAGTGAGCTGGCAGCTATTTCACCATGAAAGGTTTTAAGTTTTTCATCCTGATCATTACTTTAAAAGAAATAAAAATTGCTGAGGATCTGAATTACTTCCTCTGCCTTCCTGAGACACTGTAGTCTGAGCCATGCAGAGATAACAGATCAGTAAAGACAACGACTGCCACCATAATGGCAACAAGCAGAATGTAGAGGAGTTGATCGTCCACCACGTGAAACTCAGTTCAAGTCCTCACCCATGAGTAACTGCAATTTGTTACTCTAAATCTACTTCAGTAGTTTAGCAGCTTCTTCTCAGTTGATTCAGATGTCAGATAATTTAAGTTTCCTGCTCTTAGAACTGCTCAAGACACTGTGCCATGGGTTAGAGGAGAGCGAGAACACAGAATTTCCAATGTTGAGAACACTTCAACTCAGGCAGTGCTTTTCAGCAGAGAGGAATTTTCAGTGAGTACCTGTGAGCAGCTCTAGAACCTGTATCTGACACTGATTACGAACCTTTAGACTTAGTCTCTCTGCATTTCCTTATCTAGTGAGAAATTGTCACTGTGCTGTCTCATAGAAAGCTTGGAGGAGTTATTCAGCTGTTCCCAAAGCTATTACATAGGAAGGGGGGGAACCCAACACACCATAAAGCCAAAGTAACTCTAAGAGTTCAGAGGAAGAGGGCATCTCCTGCCAATTAACTGGACCTTAAATAGCTTTACCTTAAAATCTTAGAATGGCTTAGCTTGGAATGCACCTTAGAGATCATCCACCCCAGTGTACCCACCAAGGGCAGGGATTTTCAGGTTTCTTTAGGACAAGATTTTTTTCTTTATAAAGAACCACTGCTTTTAAAAAGTCCTTTTAATCTCTTCACATTTCTCCCTTTTCCCTATGGATGATGCCTTTTATGGGGGACCAGGCACTAACAGCGAAACATGGCGGAGGCAGGGAACAGAGTCATTTTCTGCTGTTAGTATGCTGTGATTTTTTTCTCCAGAAGCAAACAAAGGGAGAAACAAACAAACAACAAAAAAAAAGGCAAACATTTATAGTCAACCAATTACTACTTAATGAACCACATCCTCCAAGCCTGGAGGCAGCAGGGGCCCTCCTACAGCACCAGGAGTTTCCTACCCTTCGGGATGCCTGTTTGTGGTAATTGTAGCCCATATTTCACTCCACCTCCTGACACTGTTACACAACATTTATTGAAAGCACATTTGATGGTAATGAAGTTTCTATTAACTGTGATTAAGTTTCATAAAGCACCTGAAGATAATTTAAGATGTGCAGGAGCAGAAAATAAAACATTTGGTTTAGTACATTAGGAAATGTAATTGATTAAATTATCTCATTTACGAGAAGTGCTTTCCAGGAGCTGTGCAGGGCTGTACACTCCCCCACCCCCACCCCACTTTGAGTTTGTGGGGAGTTTGGGAAGGCTTTGCCAGTTTCCCATCTTCCCCCAATTTTCCATCCCTCTCCCTTAGCAACTGAAAGTCCATTTCTTCATGCAGCCAGGCTTGGAGACAAGGATCAGAAGTCATAGAGTCATGTAGGAGGTTGTTTAGCAGACCTGACTCAGATTTTGCAGCGCTGATGCTTCGCGCAGCCTCCAGTCAAATTCCACTTTTGCTCAACAGCAGCAAGCTGCGTTTCCATGTTTCTAACCCTAAACAAAGCCTTCAGCTCTCTGAGGTCTCTCATACACAAAAATCAATGCCACTAAAGTTACTTTATTAAATCAGAAAATGAAGTGATTTGACTGACACTCTTTCAAGGTTCTCTGATTAAATGTGACCTGCTCATAGTACCAACTTCCTAAGCCCAGTTATTGCACAGACCAGTTGTAATGACCAAGGAGGAGATGATTCCAGTGAGACAAAATTACAACTGCTGGAGAAGCCAAAGAGACCACAGCACAGACCTTTAAGGTCATTTTGAGTCCACCACTAAACCATATCCTTCAGCACCACATCTCCAGGGCTTTGAAACCCCTGCAGGGATGGGGACACCAGCACTGGCCTGGGCCAAGCCTTGACAACCCTCAAAGGGAAGAAATTGTTCCTCATGACCAATCTAATCTTCCCTTGCAGCCACTTAGAATCATGGAATCATTAAGGCTGGAAAAGACCTCCAAGATCATCAAATCCAACCCTCTGCCCAACACCTGAATGACCACTAGACCATGTCCTGAAGTGCCACATTTCCTTGTTTTTGGAAACCCTTCAGGGATGGTGACTCCACCATCTACCTGCACAGCCTGTTCCAATGCCTGAGCACTCTTTCTGTGATGGAATTCTTCACAATCCAGCTCAGTTTAGGATTTCCAGCTGCCTTCCTAATGATTTAGGGCCCAAGTTCCATGGCATTCCAGATAATCTGATTATTCTGTGACCCTATATCCTGGGAGAATACTCAAACCTACATAGTTTATAGCACATAACAGAAGAATCTATGCTCAAAGAAGAACTAAGCAATTGTCTGTGGTACTTCTCAGTACAGGTGGGTTGTTGGTTTCTAAGTCCTTCAAAGGAATCAAGCCCAAAAGGAATTTAGAAATCCATCTGTCAAAATTCAAAGACCATTTCTTTGCTGAAAATGAATCCATCAAAAACCTTCTGAACTGTGCGTACAGTTTATGGAAGACTGAAGTCAAATCTTGGCCTAAGAAACAAGGAACGCAGGTCAGAAGTCCCCAGAGCAGTGCATCACTGATTCTGTGCAGGCTAAACCCCCTCACCAGCTGATACATGAAGGCTGAAGTGAGCAGGACAGGATCAGACGGAGCCAGCAGTGGGAGCAGATATGAACCAAGAAAGCCAAACTTAACATATTAATTTCTTTCTTCCCCGCCCCTGCCCCTCCTTCCCCGACTCCCCACCTCTCTCTTCCCCCTCCCCAAGCTACAAATCTTCCAGAGGTCATTTTCAGAAGAGCAGATTCGGCACTGGAACGGACTGCCCAGGGAGGTGGTGAAGTCGCCGTCCCTGGAGGTGTGCAAGAAAAGAAAAGGAGAGGGCTAGGTTGGACTGGACGATCTTGGAGGTGTCGTCCAACTTGGCTGATTCTATTCTGTTCTACTGAGGAACGGTCACTTCTCTCTTTTCAGTCTAACGCTATGATCGTAACACTGCCAAGATGTTTTCAGCAGACCTGAGAGCCTGCCATACAACCTTTGGTTTTATTTATCTCCTAAACAAATCAGACAGAACAGTAGAAAAGATGAGAAAAGTCATACTGACAAGAGGGGAAAAAACAAACCAGAAACTTACTTTGGGATTTTATTTCATGAAGAGGTTTTTTATCTGAGAAAAAGAAAGAGAAAGTTGCACTTAATAACTTTGCATGGAGCACATCTGTTTCCTGATCACTGCTGTCTAGCTTTATACATGAAACATTTTCTACCTGTTTGCTGACTACATTCATATTTTATGTTGCCCATTTTCCTCCCCACCCCCCCTTCTTTTTTTTTCCCCTCTCTAAATCTCAGGATGTTTCTTCACAGTAATTTCTCACTTGGTTAATTCAAGCATTTGTTAGCTCGAAGTGGCTGCTTTTATTTAGAATATTACCACCTCTCAGCAAGAAGGCTGTGCAGTACTTTGGAACAAAGAAAGCCAGTTAAGGATTAAGGATTTCTTTGTATGGAAGGTTGGTGATGGACATGCAAAAGGGATTTTTATAAAGCATAAAAATGTGCAATATGTTCACATTTATGTACCTAAATATACACCAATGATAGCATTGATGTGAGTGCATAAAGCACAGACATTCAGTGCAGCACCATACGTATGCAAATATGATCTAAATCGGGCTTAGGGGCTCACAAAAGTTGCATTTCTGTGTCTTCCTTGTAATAAGCATTTGTCCTTTAGAACCTTACACCTGGAAAAATCATCTTCAGAAAGTAGCTTTCTTGGGCAGGTCTGACTTAGTGCAACTGTTCCAATACCTTTAGCTTGAAGGTAGGCTGAAGAGAGTAACAAAGCACAAGAAATAAATAACTTGGCTCTACACAATTTGAGGCCAGAATTAAACTAATCAAACAGAAAAAAATGCAAGGCACAAATCCTGTCACAAGCTGAGACTATGCCCATTTTGTAGGTGTTTTGCCTTGGATGGAAATTCTCTTGGAGCTGTTTCCTGATTTCCTTTGTGGATTTTGTTCTGTATGAAGGCTCTGGAGCTGGCCACCTCTAGAGGTTTCTTATTGGGCTAGTCACTGTTCCTGCAGTCCTGTCTCATCTACCCTTGGAATGTTGGTACTTGTGAAAGCACATCAAGATACAAGATGCTCATTGCACGTGAGACGTTTGCCATGAAGATGCTGAGAGGGCTGCAGCAGCTCTGCTCTGAGGACAGGCTGAGAGAGTTGGGGTTCTGCAGCCTGCAGAGGAGAAAGCTTTGAGGAGAGCTTGGAGTGGCCTTCCAGGATCTGAAGGGGGCTCCAGGACAGCTGGGGAGGGACTGTTGTCAAGGTCCGTTAATGCCAGGAGGAGGAGGAATGGGTTTGAAGTGGCAGAGGGGAGATTGAAACTGGCTGTGAGGAAGAAGTTGTTTGTAGTGAGGGTGGTGAAAGACTGGCACAGGTTGTGCAGGGAGGTTGTGGATGCTCATCCCTGGAGGTATTCAGGTGACCTGGTCTAGTGGGAGGTGTCCCTGCTTATGGCACGAGGTTGTAACTGGATGGTCTTTGAGTTCCCTCCCAACCTAAACCATTCTATGATTCTAAGTTCTTCACCATGAGGGTGCTGAGAGACTGGCAGGGGCTGCCCAAGGAGGTGGTGTAAGCTTCATTCCTGGAGATCTTTAAGGCCAGGCTGGATGTGGCTCTGAGCAACCTGCTCTAGTGTGAGGTGTCCCTGCCCACGGCAGGGGGGATGGAGCTGGATGAGTCTTGAGTTGCCTTCCAGCCCTGACAATTCTGTGATTCTGTGCTAATGTAAGTAAGTGGATTATGAGACACCTTTTGGTAGTTTTACTCTTTGCAAAAATGCTCAATTCCATAACATCTGACCAGAAGGAGCTTTGGCTTTGCCAAAAATGTAGCTGTGGCGTGAGGTCTCTCCTCCCCGCCTTGAGGCTGCTGTTACTTTTGTGAGGAAATGATGCACACAAAGAGCAGATGAATAGTGCCAGACCTGAGCTGTGCAGAGAAACCAAACATTTTCATGCTGCTAGGCTGCACTGGAACTGAAATGTGTTTGCTATCTGAACTGGAGACATGTCCAGAGCCAGGGGCCTCCTGGCAATACCAGCATCACAACCAGGCGAAAAATGGAAAACAAAACTCTTTGTGATTTATGATGCATTAGTAGAAACCAGTTTGTTGTTCATCATCATATAGCATACTTCTTTGATTCTTTTGGGGGCACTGGGAGAAGAAATCAATCGGTTTTGAAGTCATAAAAAAATAACTTTAAAGCAAATAGATAAAAGTAAAAAAATAAAATCCAACTTCTTTTATTTATGCAAAGAAAAAGTTTTCACCTCTGCAAGACAGAGAAAAATCCACCACAGAAAGGGTTCATACTGAGACTACAGGCAGGGAATAAACAGTGCAAGAGCAACTATGCAGGGAGCTAGGAAGCCATCAGGACTATCTGGAGTGCCAGGGACCTTTGTATGCCCAGTAAGACTCTTGGCCAGCCTGGCAATCTCCCACACACATCAACTTCAAAGTAGTTCTCCTTTTCCTCTATGTGTAAGTTTATATTTATTCACAGCATCATAGAATGGTCTGGGTTGGAAGACACCAAAGGTGTCTCTGCAGTCAGCAGGGACATCCTCAACTAGATCAGGTTGCCCAGAGCCCTGTTGAGCCTCACTTTGAATACTTCCAGGGATGGGGCCCTAGAAGAAATTAAATTAACTGAAAGAAAAGCACTTTCAGTTTCTCCTCAATTAAGGACAGGACTATTGGATCCAGGAAATTAAAAACCTAAGTGAGAAAAAGGATGCTCCTGTCAGTGACTTGGTCTGGTTTGTTACCTGTGCGGTGATCCCAGGCTCTCCTGCCAGGGACTGGGCAGAGCACCTGAGTGTAGACTCCCCTTTTTATCACCATTTAGTTTACTGACTTTAGATCTGAAAATTCATGCTTCTCTTTTCCTGGCATCTCACGTCCTCACCCTTACTTTCATTTCAGTTCTTATTTGTTAACCAAAGAAATATTTCATTTCTATTTTTGCCTCATGAAAGGAGCAAAGTTAACAAGTTGTGCCTGATAAATAACCTCCAAGAGATTAGTTTTCTGTAGCACAGTGCTGCAGTTCCTTCACAATTCCCCCTGGGAGGAAGAGCC
This sequence comes from Pogoniulus pusillus, assembly GCF_015220805.1. Taxonomy (NCBI): domain Eukaryota; kingdom Metazoa; phylum Chordata; class Aves; order Piciformes; family Lybiidae; genus Pogoniulus; species Pogoniulus pusillus. Next base: position 6,052,893 of record NC_087305.1, on the reverse strand, counting down.
TAGCAGAAAAGACACTTATGGGAAGATGAACAGGGGAAAAAGACTTCTAAAAAATAGGGCAATTGCATCAATTCCTATTAGCTGAGAAAGCAATTACAGCCCTAAAAATGTTCTGACACAAATATATCCATACAGCACGGCCCATAAAGGAGCAATAGTCTCACACTGTGGAAGAGCCCAGGCACTCAGTGCTCCACACTCTGAATTCACAGGGAAATTCAGCCTTTGGAACTAACTCACACCTTGGTAAGGCCCAGCAGAGCAGAAGGAGGAGATGAGATGACAACAACATAACGAACAAGCTGGCCAGAGCTGGTCTGGGCTCCACTCATCTCCTAACAGCTCCTGCAGCACAAGGCTTTGCCTTTCTCTTTCACCACTCTGCTTACTCAGTTCAGTGAGGGACTGTTGGAAGATGAAGGATAATGCTGACAATATGCTCAGCTCCAAATGACACCCGAGATTTTTTTTCCTCCACAAAATACCTGGAGGTCAGCTTCTGATCCCACTACTAGGTGAGGAATTGCTGGTGTGTGCAGCAGAGAGAGCTCTTACGCTCTGTGTCTTTGAATTAATCTTAAAGCTGTGCTGTTAGTTCAGCTTCCTTCACTCCCAGCTCACCTTAGAAAAGTAACAAATATTTTTACCCAGGGAGATTGCTGCTTGGAAAATCCAGGAACAGCTCATCCCCCCTCCCCTCTACATTCAACATAAGCAGAGAACTGGATTTTGTTAATTTGAAGGAGTGTTGCTTTGATGTCAGCACGTGCCTCCCAAGCAGGCTTAGCCTCAAACAGCTTTTCACATCAATCAGAACATTTGGGGGTTATTACTTATGCCACTTACCCCTTTGTAAAGTGATTTTGATAGCTCATTTTCAACAACCAAGTTGTATTTCACAGCTGACATCAAGCTGGTCACATCTGTATGAGAGTCACTCGTGTGTCAAGAAATGTTTTTTTGTACCGCTTTACCCCCAGCAATTGATTTCTCTGTTTTGAAGAGGGGAGGGTTTGTATTTTTCCACTATGAAAACCAGAGTTGTTCTTGGGACCATAGGCACAGAAAAGCCAAATAATTAAAACAGCAAAAAGCTTGACCTGATGGTAACATGTGTGTGCCAGAACTCCTTCATGGAATGAAGCCATCACCATCAAGTACAGTGTGAATCATGACTTACAGTGATTAATAACCAACTCTTCCCCAGGCCACATTCTCCTTTCAGACTTCCACTGTTTGCGCCTCCACCTCTAAAGCCTAAGTGCAGCATAAGGATGGCACATAGGGATCACAGGACCACAGCATGTTAGGAGTTGGCAGGGACCTCCAGAGATCATCTGTGGCCCAGAACAGACAATAGAATCTAGCTCAGGTCACAGAGGAACACATCCAGATAGGGCTAGAAAGTCTCCAGAGAAGCAGACTTCACAACCTCTCTGGGCAGCCTGTGCCAGTGCTCTGGGACCCTTACAGTAAAGAAGTTTTCCTTATGTGTAACTTCCTGTGCTTTGGTTTATATCCATTGCCCCTTCTCCTACCACAGCTTCCTTGCCCTCCTCTGCACTGGCTCCAGCACCTCCACATCTCTCTTGTAATGAGGTGCCCAAAACTGAACACAGCGCTCAAGATGTGGCCTCACTAGCATTGACTACAAGGGGACAAACCCTACCTGCTCCTGCTGGGCACAGCATTTCTAATCCAAGCCAGGTTGCTCTTGGCCAGGATGCACCTGGGCACACTGCAGGCTCACGTTCAGTTGCTTGTCCCTTTCCACCAGGCAGCTTTCCAGCCACCCTGCCCCAAAACGTATTGGAATGAGAAAGACCTCAGAAAACATCATGCAGTCAAACACTGGTCCTGGATGCAGTGCATGGCTCTCAAATCTTCACCAGTTAAATCTTTTCATAAAACTTGGTCAAGGAAAGTAATTTGCATTTCAGTTCTGTCCTTGTAAACACTGAGGTGTGGCCAATTGACACCTCTTGGAGCTGGAGAGCTGCTCTTGCTCTGTAACCCTGGAAACTTCAGGTAGTTGGGGACATAGAGCAAAGGTGCTGGGTATTCCCTGCCTCCAAGGCCAAACAGATTTCCATTTCATGTCGCAACTGCAGCATTTGTAGGTCCTGAAGCCTGAATAAACATGCAGGATGCTGCCTGACATTAAGACACTATTAAAATCTCAGGGCTAAAAGACATTTTAATTTTGTTCATGGTTTTCCTCACCTTGCCAGTCATACATCATTAAGAAACTAGATTGGACACAGCAGCTGTTTCCTTTTGGATCTGCCAGGCAGTGCTAGGAAGATGCCCGTGGGGGATGTGATGGTGAGGAGCACAAGGCTCAGGATTTACAGCCATGTTCCTTCTGCTGTGTGAGTCGGGGTGGAAGGAAAATGACTGCCAGGCACAGCGTGCACATAAATGTGACCGATCAAGAAGAAAAGGTAATGCAGCACCTCAGGTACAGGCATCACGGAGTAGGGAAATGGGGACCACTTCATCCCATCTGGGGGAATGGAGCCTTGAGAAGCTCTTTTTTGAGGGACCCTGCAGGCTGGCCTCCAAGGGGTTTGCTGCAGCTCTACAGCTGCTGGGCCTGATTTCTTGGCTCTTACTTGCTTGTTGATAGTAGCAAGCACCAAAAGCCAGATGCTTTCCAGACATTAATGAAGGGCAAATCCCTTTCACAGGAAACTCACTACAGAGTGGAGTTGCCTTATTTAACTTCTGTGTTCAAGGGCCAACAAATGGGAGGATCTTTGACCTTAAACAGCTCTTTTCCCAAGTATTCCATCTTGGTGCTTTGCCAGTTTCCTTGCAAGAAATGGAGGAAGGCCAAGTAGGTACATCCTGGGGGAATGTGTGGTAGCAGATGGTCCTAGCTACACCATAGGCAAAAAAAAACCTTTGGATCTTCAGAATCAGCTGATAATTAATAGGCAGTAATTCATGCTACACACATCCAGCAACTTGGAAACCACTGTGGACTTCAGACTTCACATACACAACCCTCTGCAAACAGCCTAGCAGCACACTGGTGTGCAGCCAGAGGAGTTCTACTGATGTGGGTCTGTGGCAGATCATAGGATGTCAGGGGTTGGAAGGGACCTCCAGAGATCGAGTCCAACATCCCTGCCACAGCAGGACCATACCATCTTGCTCAGGTCACACAGGAACACATCCAGACAGGGCTGGAAAGTCTCCAGAGAAGGAGATTCCACAACCTCTCTGGGGAGCCTGCTGCAGTGCTCTGCAATCTTTACAGTCAAGAAGTCCTTCCTCATGTTGAGGTGGAACTTCCTGTGCTGTAGTTTACATCCATTACAGAATCACATCCAGGCTGGCAAAGGCCCTCAGGATCACCAAGTCCAACCTAGAACTCTGCAAAATTCACCTTAAAGCATATCCCTAAGCACCACATCCAGAAGGCCCTTAAACATATCCAGAGTCGGCAACTCCACCACCTCCCTGGGCAGCTTATTCCAGTGCCCCTTGTCCTGTCACAGGGCACAACTGAGCAGAGTTTGTCCTCTCCCTCTTGAGAGGAGGGACAACCTCCCTCAACCCTCAGATACTTATAAACATTGATCAGATCCCCTCTAAGTCTTCTCTTCACCAGAGCAAACAGCCCCAGGTCCTTCAGCCTCTCCTCATGGGGCAGTGCTTGTACTCTCTCCAGCAGATCTGTCTCTCCTGAACTGGGGAACCCAAAACTGAACACGATATTCCAGGTGAGGTCTCACCAGAGCAGAGTAGAGGGGGAGAACCTCCCTCGATTTACTGGCCACACTCTGTGCACCTCAGGACCCACTGGCCTTCTTGGCCAGAAGGGCACATTGCTGTCCCACACATTGCTGATCCACCACAGTACCTGGAACACAGCCCCCCAAGCCCAGCTCAGTGCCAGCTGTGACTCACCTTGAATGCAGAGCCCATCGGTGCAGTTCTCTGACTCCTGGCCCAAGCCCTCGCAGAACTTCCCCCCGTTCCTGGGAGCAGGAGAGATGCACTCCCGGACCCTCAGGTGCTCACACTCCGGGCTGCACACAGACCACTCACTCCACACCTCCCAGCTGCCATCCACTGGGTGGAGAGGAAGGAAAAACACCAAAATCACTGCATGTTAGATAAAACTGGTGTGGGTCAAGAGTTTCTACTAATAGTGCTTGGTTTGTATCTCTTCTCAGGTCACAATAAGTAAACCAAAGTAGAATTCTCATGAAAGGGGTAGTTCTGCACCCAAAGAAAACACAGATTTTGTACCACCTTGGTGGTGCAGGCATGGAAGCTCTTCAAAGAACCCCAGGATGGAAGCTTTCCAATCAGCTCCAGGATGGAAGCTTACCAACCAGCACCAGGATTCTGCAACTGCAGTCAAGAACTGCAGGAAGAAACATTTCTTTTGGCAGCCAGCTCTTAGTTTCCAATCTTTCAGTACAAATTCTGCCTTAAAACAGGCTGACAGGGAAAGGCTGCACATGGACAAATGCTGACATTTACAAAAAAGAGCAGAGCTGACTTGGAGGCTTCTGGGTAGTGCCCTGAGCAAGACAGCAGATCAATATCTTGCTTTGCTGACTGACTTACAGCTGTCTCTGACCCTGTCCCTAACCAGAAGGGTTTTCACAGCTCCCTTCCCTTCGCATGCATAAGTCAAACTGAAGAACACTCAAGATGATCACAGACACATATAAATAACAGCAAGTTCTTTAAATCCCAGTTCAGGACATGCTGGAGCTAAAAACTCTTTAAGACTAGAAGAGAGCTTTGCCAGAATCCAGACAAACGATGCTGTGCCCAAAGGCAAAGAGAGACTCCTCAAACAGCCCAGCAGACCATCCTGCTAATCACCTTTAGCTGTGTGAAACATCAGTTCCAACATCAGGAAAAGGAAGTTTCGGGTGGACAAATGACTCCATCAAGGTAACACCATGCTCCACACACAGCAGGAGCTCCACTTCTAAAGGTTAATAACGATGAAAAGCAAACTTCTGCAAGCTAAATAATGCTTTTAAATGAAGTTCCAGCTTGGGTCTCTCTGTTTCTCTTGAGTGTCACTAACATCACCTCCCTTTCTCTGCACTCTCAATCTTTGACATGATTTATCTTACTGAACCCAGTGCTGTTTTGTGACTGGTTCATCCTGGGGCTGCTTGATTCACTTTTGGGTTGTTCCGGTGGCTTCTGTGTAAGTTAAATCCCTGACAAACCTGGCAGCTCAGGCCACAGGTATCTCTTTGTGGCTCTGAGCTGCAGTCTAAATAAGGATGGAAGCATTTCCCACTTCCTTTGACCCCAGCAGGCTTCTCAAAGCACAGCTCTCTCTACTTGGCACTTCAGTCTAAAGAGCTCCCTCACACAGTGGCAGGCAGCGTTATTCTTTAGCAGACAACTCACCAGGGCAAAGAGAAGTGCAGGTTATTTTCTGCACTGACATTCCTTCACAGAAGGCACCTCCGTTGAGGGGCGCAGGGTTGGTGCAGGTCCGTGACCGCTTCTGCCAGCCGCGGCCACACCGCGCGTTGCAGTTCGACCACTCCGTCCATGACGACCAACCTCCATTCACTGCAAAACACAAATAGGCTGGAGGTGGCGCTGGGTGTGCTGAGAGACACCAAGCAACAGCTCTGAGCAGCTCATTTCAAACAATCACAGAATGTTAGGGGCTTAGAAGGGACCGCCAGAAATCGAGTCCAATGCCCTGCCAAAGCAGAATCACTCAGGAACACATCCAGGTGAGTTTGGAAAGACTCCAGAGGAGACTCCACAACCTCTCTGGGCAGCCTGCTCCAGGGCTTTAGCAACCTCACACTAAAAGTGGCTCCTCATGTTGAAGTGGAACTTCCTGTGTTCTAGCTTGTACACACTGATCTTTGTCCTATCACAGGGCACCACCAAACAGAGCCTGGCACCTTCATCCTGACACCCACCCCTCAGATATTGATAGACATTGATCAGATCCCCTCTCAGCTTTCTTCTCTCATGACTAATCAGCCCCAGGTCTCTCAGTCTTTCTTCATGGCAAAGATGCTCAAGTCCCCCAGTCATCCTTGTAGCTCTCCACCGGACTCTCCCCAGCAGATCCCTGTCTCTCTTGAACTGGGGACTCCAAAACTGGACACAGTATTGCAGGGCAGAGCACAATGGGAGGAGACCCTGCCTAGCTCTGTTGGACACGCTTTTCTTACTGCACCCCAGGATGCCATTAGCCCTCTTGGCCAGAAGGGCAAGGATGTGCCCCAGCAATAAAAGCAGAGATCTAAGTTTTGGCACACTCATGAGGTTTACACTGACCATACACCACGACTGTGGCAGACATGCTCCTTCTCTTGGCAACGATGTTGGCAGCCATGCAGGTGTAGTTCCCCGAGTCAGACAGGCGAGCCTGCCGGATGATGAGGTTGTGGTCTGCTCTGGTGTCAATGTTCTCATCCAGGTTAGAATCAATGGGCTCCTCATTCTTTAGCCATTCCACCTGGAAGGGGGAAGAGTGGTGCAGAACATGAGGTAGGAAAGGAAAAGACAGAAGCATGAGTTCTGCACAAGTAGAAAAGCAGCCAGACGAAGGGTGATGCCTTGGGGATGTTGATCTAAAGGGAAGTATTTCCTTATGCTCAAGGGAGAGAGACACCACCAGTGGAAATTCCCAGTCCAAGTGAACATCAGCTAGGGATTGCCAGCTTGGTTTTTCCTTCTAAACCTCAGAGGAAGGTGTATGGGCAAGTAACTTAGAAAGGCTGATTTTAACTCCAGGGAAAAAAAAAAGTGGGGGAAAAAATATCTCAACTGAGAGAGAACAAGAAATGGTTTAAGTGCTGTTCTTGACACACAGCTCAGCCGGCTGGGCAAAAAACGGTGAGGCTTTATAGCAGACTGGGGTGGCACAGAATCATAGCATGGCTTCAGCTGCAAGGGACCTTAAAGATCTCTTCTCCCACCTCTCAGCTAGACTCAGCTGAGAGTCTCCACCCCGGCCTTCAACACCCCAGGGGGGAGGCAGCCACATCATCCCTAGGTAGCCCATTCCAGAGTCTTTCCACCGTCCTACTGAACTACTTCTTCCTCAGCTCTCTCTCAGCTTCCAACCATTCCCCTTTGGCCTGTCTCTAGACGCCCTCAGCAGAAGTCTCTGCAGCCTTCCTGCAGGATCCTGCAGCTCTTGGCAGGCAGTGTTAAGGTCCCCCTGGAGTCTTCTCTCCTCAGGTTGAACAACCCCAGCTCCCCCAGCCTGCGCTCACAGCAGAGCTGCTGCAGCCCTTGGACATGTAATAAGTGTCTTTAACTCCACTTTCTTTGAGCCTCAGGATGATAACATCACACAGAGTGGAAGATTCACAATTTACACCAACATTCTTAGCCAGAGACCACCAGCATTTGCTGTCAAGACACATAACCACCATTAAATGCTTTGTGTAACAGATTTCAGTGCATTCTCTACTTCCCAACCCGCATCTCTCTGAGCAGACCCAGGACTAACACCGTAAGGCATTTCTCTACTTGAAACGTCTAAACCCAACCAGTTGAGGCACAGGGTTGGCTACTCTTGCTGAAATGAAACATTAAATATAGGAACAGAATCAACATGTCCTGTTAAAGGATTGAATAAATGTGAGTTATTTTAATAGCTTTTCCCAGACCTGAAGGAAGTTTGGCTGTAGCCTCAAGTCAAATACCCTTCTCATCTCAGTTCAGATGAATAACCTCGTTTAGGAACTTGGGGAAGGACTTGGAACTTTGTGGTAATGAGCTTATGGCTTTGCTAGCTACAGACATTCATTAGCACACTGCTCTGCGCAGATGGTCTGCAATTTGTAGATGTTCCAGTTTATAAACAAATCTGCAAGGGCTGACCATCAGAGCCAATTAGATTTCATGCCAGGCAGCAGGCTCTCCTTCCAGGACCATCAGTCATTTTGGTCAGCTGGGGACAGGAGGTGTGCAACTGTCACATCCACAACTCCTCATGTCCTGGCACTGCAGTGCTCAGCTGGGAATGGCCCTTGAAAAGGACTGGAGGTCTGTGGTGCTGCTCTCCTGCATGGTGACTGGAGTTCAACACAGTTTATTAGGTTACACATCTGTCACAGGACGAAGCATGGTCTGTGTTTTCACTCTGAGAGAGTTACAGGCTCTTAGCTCTCTGTTCTCTCCCTCAAACTGCAGTTGGCCAGAGCTGGTCACTGTGGCTGCCCGTAAGGGACACAGCAGCAGCAACCTTCGGGTTGATGCTGGTGCCTCTTTATTCCAAGTGGGTGTTCTTACTACATGCTGGTGCAAGGCCCCAAGGCCTCTGCTCCATGGTGGGTGCCTCATTTTTATACCATCAACAAACAGTGCCTTAACATAATGCTGATATGTACAGTCCTGTTTTTCTCCTGGCCAGACAGCTGTTATCTTAGCTGGTCTTCTCTCCCATGTGGGGGACCATTCTGAAGCTGTGGGAATCAAGGTCGCTTACTCTGTGCACAAATCATCGTTTTCCTTCTTTTACATTTCTTCTTCTTGCATTCCCACAGGTCACAA